>NC_068982.1:184659866-184662887 GCF_001194135.2 Octopus bimaculoides | reverse complement strand
TATATATATATGTATGTATGTATGTATGTATGTATGTATGTATGTATGTATGTATGTAGGTATGTATGTATGTATGTATGTATGTGTGTATGTATGTATGTATGTATGTGTGTATGTGTGTGATCATAAGAAAAACGCAAAGACGAAATGAAAGGACAAAAGAAAGGGTGTATTAAATTTACGGTCAGGAAAAATCGAAAGTTTCGAAACAACGGGATGACAATACGAGGAAACGCATTGTGATCTGTGTTGTGTAAAAACATCTGATAGTCTAATCGATGCAGAGATACAGTGATGTGTGTGTGTGTGCGCGCAAGGAAAACAGAAAAGGGAGATATCTAAAGTTGTCATGATACCCCATTGGCGATCAATGAAGTTAATGACTTTGACAACATAGGACTTCAGCTAGAGACGCATCCTGGCAAAGTCAAAGGATCGATGAATCAATTCTACACCCTCGCCTATACTACACCACCAAAGCGCCTGAAATTAGGAATGAAATGATATTTCATTGTCATAAATGTGTGATTCCTGATGATCTTTGTAGTGAGTGTCCTCCGTCTGTAACTTCAAGAAGTTTCAACATCAGTCAATGAAGACCTTGACTAAATACGCAGCACTTGAACAAGGAACGTAATCACTTGATAGATCAGAGGATGGGAACTGCTCACAACTACACCACACCTTGCGTGCACTAGAAACTACAGCACTTTGTCCATCACTGTCCATCATCAGTATGTTGCCACTTGCACCAGTTGCCGTCACTCTCTTGCTACCGCCGACAGAGAAGGTGTGGAGAAGGTAACTTGTTTGTTGCATGCTTCACTGAACAAATGAAAACCTGCTACTAAACATGCACAGTCGTATGTGCATATTAGTGGATGGTTATTGACTCCTCTGAGTTCATCTACTCTTGACAAGTTATGCATTCCATCCTGCAGAGCGTCCAAAAGAATTACTCGTTACCGATAACACTCTCAAACAACCTGACCACGACACACACACACACACACACACACACACACACACACACACACACACACAAACACAAACACACACACACACACACACAGATATAGATATGTGCGCATACATATATGTAGAAACATGCACACATATAAACATACATAGATACAAGTAGCAACATGCCGTATTGACCGGGTCTGCGGAAAGTTTTATAAACGTCGCATAGCCGCATGAAAATGTACCTCTATGCAGAACTTCATGTCTGAGTACAAAACAGTAGCTCATAACTTGAAACATAGAAACATAGAAACATAGAAACATACAATACAATACATGTACCCCCCCACACACACACAAATGCACACATACCTATACGAACATTCACTCACTTATACATGAAACATAGAGACATAGAAACGTATATAAATGTACATACATAATCTTGCTTTGTAAGTCCAAAGCGTTGCTTTTCAGAGAACGAAAAAATAGTTTCACCATTCCATAGCAAAACCGTTGTACTACACTTTGACAATTTTTGATGTCTTGGTATCAGAAGCAGCTGGAGATACGATAGTTTGACCAAAAGAACCGGTTATTGTAATAAACACAGGCACACACGTACATAAATATATACATATATATATACAACAGGCTTCTTTCAGCCTCCGTCTACCAAATCCACTCACAAAGCTTTGGTTGGTCCGAAGCAATAGTAGAAGACACTTGCCCAAGGTGCCACGCAGTGGAACTGAACCCGGAAGCATGTGGTTGGGGAGCAAGCTGCTTACCTCACAGCCACGCTGCACCTATTATTTTGAACTTTTATCTTCATTAGCCGACGCTAAGTCTCACACTATTTTAATTAGTGTAGTCAGTTATAGGAGGAAGAGTAGTACTCAAGCCCCTTTTCAATGCTTCCGTGAGTGGTGAGAGGAAGTGAAGATACCCTCTAACCTGATACGTGGCCCAAATACGCGCAACAGAATGGACTCTGCTAAGCTCATCAACGGCCTGATGATGTTGCCTGTTGCTCAAAGAGGTCCTCTCGAAGACCTTCTGCACAGCTTCCATCAACGAAATTTCCTTCACAGTGTTTCTTTGATCGATCTAAAATTATGGTGGAAGAATTTACTCAGGACATTGAGCCCGAAGCAAGGTAGTTACGAAGCGAAACGGTTACTCCCACATCCATGCCTGCACTCATTAACGATACCTTCTACCAGTAAATGTAGCAACCAAATCACCTTAAATCACAGCCTACTGCCTTGTATCTTTTATTAAAAAATTTTTAAAAAAACAATGATACATTGGATAATATACGTCTAGATATATTACGACCTATGCGACTTACGGCCACCTGCACTTACGACCAGAAAAAAATAAGGAAATGAACAAATAAATTTTTTTAAATCGATTTTCTGACGTTAGACAGCTGCACGTACAATAACTATGACACCATCTGACAACACAGACCTCCCTCAGACCCAATCTCTTACTCAGTCGCTTTCAACCTTCAGTTGCGTTTGAATGAAAATAGTGTTGAAAAATATAAATCCGACATACGACCAGATCGACTTACGACCTGTCAATCGGAACGGAACTCGGTCCTAAGTCGAGGAGAAAGTGTAGCTGTGTTCAATCGGAGTTGATCCAGGATTAAGCAACTTCTGATGCGCCTATATTTCCACTAAACGTAATCGATGATCAAATGTGTCTCACGAATTTCTCTCGTTTTCAGTTCCATTTGAATTTCCGGTCAGCTCAGCTCATTGTTCGTTCAACTTCTTGGTATATTATGGGGCAACAACAAAACGCTTCGTCGATGTTCAGCTGCCTCCACTGTGCAGAACATTATTACAAGAATAACGCCGATATCGATAATGCCGTTGACAACAATAGCAACAATAACAACAAAAGGATAATAAATAACAAACATAACAACAACGACAACAGTGCCAACACCAATGACAACAACAACAACAATGACATATTCGAAAAGGAAAAATGAAGGAATAAAAGAAGAAAACAAACTAACAAATGAAAAAAAAAAGGAAA
>NC_068982.1:184655786-184659201 GCF_001194135.2 Octopus bimaculoides | reverse complement strand
AACAACAACAACAATGACATATTCGAAAAGGAAAAATGAAGGAATAAAAGAAGAAAACAAACTAACAAATGAAAAAAAAAAGGAAAGCTGGAAAGCGATGAGAAAGAAAAGAAGAAAAGAAGAAAGAATTGAAAAATAACAAAAAAGAAAAAGTTCGGCAATAAAAGTTTGAAAAAGAAGTCAATAGAAAAACAAAAAAGAAGGGGTAACAGTGGTGAAACATTTGTTTTTTTATTTTCCTTCTTCAAAAAATAAAACACAGCCACAAAGATTATGAAGACGGAACCAACGTCTGTTGTCAATCGGAAATATCTGGAACTATTAAAGAAACTCATTAGAAGAAAGAAAAACATTATTTTCTGTCTCCTTTCCTTGCATTCTTACTGTCTTTATCTTTTCTTTCTTGTTCTTTTTTTTTTTTTTACTTGTCGTTTTTGTTAATTTTTTTGGGCCACGTTCTGAGTTTTTTTTTTCTTCTTCTCTTTATATTCTGCTTTCATACTTTTTCATCCTGTGTTATCTTCTCTCTATCTTTAATTTTTTTTTTTTTTTTTGTTATCACTCAAGATTTGGTGTAGTGTGGCGGTGCTCTGTGATGTTGTGATGCCGTCGTGGTGGTGGCGGCGGCGGCGGCGGCAGCGGCGGTGGTTGTGGTGGTGGTGGTGGTGGTGGTGTAATGTTGCTGTCTGTAACGACCAATGCTCATCAGTCATCTAGAAACTGGTCAGTGATATAATTTCAGAAGTTCAAGTGATGAACGGATGAAATAACCACTCAACAATAACGAAATATTGTTCTAGAGAAGACTTTGTGAGGGAGGTTGGCCACACACACACATACATACATATAAACATACAATACAATACATGTACCCCTCCACACACACACACACACAAATACATACATACATTCAAACATACAATACATGTACCCCACACACACATAAATACACACATACCTATACGAACATTCACTCACTTATACATATACATACACACATGCACATACATACATACATACATACATACATACATACATACATAAATAGATAGACAAATAGCATACACGCACGGGAATACACACACACACACACAATATATATATATATATATATATATATATATGTGTGTGTGTGTGTGTGTGTGTGTGTGTGTGTATATGACGAGATGGGGAGAAACAGATTCAAAGATTCCTTACATAAAATAGTGGTTCAATGATGCACTTCTAGATTCAAGCTGAAGGCTGTTTATCTCAGTCTGTTCTGAGCGCAACCAAAACACACGCACATGCACACACGTACACACACACAGAAGTGTGTGTGTGTGTTTGTGAGTGATTGTGTGTGTGTGCGCGTGGCGCATTGAAAATACGACAGTGTTCTAGCTTTATATTTATCAAGTTTTTTTGTTTTGTTAAGATGTGGGTGTTAACATTTTTCTTTGAGTTCTTTTGCAATATCATTGAAGCAGTAAATTTTCTTTAATCCATCATCAACGTTTTTATATTTTCACAGTTTGATCTTCAGAATAAGGTGATGCTGATGTGTGTTCTTGCCGCCTTATAATAGGCAGGGCCAATGTGATTTCATCTAGATATTACGAATTTTTGACCATGATATCTATATGTTATTAGTTTATTATTTTTAAGACTAGTACACACTGCCTGTGTGTTTCTTTTAGCACTGTGCCATGATGTGAACATTGCTTCCATTACTGAACATTTATTTTGTGAGGAGATCAGTAGAGTAAAGATGTATTGTCCATTAATGATTTTTGTATAAAGTTTTGGCTTGTGATTTGTTGTATAATGCATTGTATTTGCTTCTTGCCGTGAGTAAACCAATAATAGAATGTTCTATTTGTAAGAGCTATATAACAGTTGGAGTCATGAAGTTTACAACTTTTACGTCTGCAATCGAATTTTACCAATGGCATTGGACGTTAGTATCTTGACCCATAATTTATATGCTTGTGGTTTGCTAATAATATTATTAGTATTATTAGTGTTATTAGTATATGGGATGGTGCAATAATTCAGTATTCAGTTTTGTGAGTTTCTTGAATATATATAATGAACATTATCAAAAGATAATACAATGTAAAGATAATCTTATGCAATTGTCCTGATGTACCCGTCTCAGTAGCTGTGGGTGGTAGGAGCGCTAGCAATAAGAAAAGCAAGACAGTAGACCAGCTATCCTCAAATCTCTGAGCTGTGGCTGTCAGCTGTGGGCGTAACTTTGGTTGGGGATTCAATGAATGCCATAGGGATGAGGAGGGAAGGTGTAAAGGAGGTATAAACATTGAGGGAGATGAGACGCAGCTCAAATGATCTCAACTAACTTCTCGCCCTGCACATATGTGGTTTATTCTATCTGAATAGTCATATCTAGAAATTAAGTCATTCATTGCTAGAGTTTGTTTGTTTCCTGGAATTTAAAATTTTGTTGTAAAGCAGTTTCCAAGGGATTGCTTTAATTTCTCTACCTTTTCCAGTCTGTCCGTTCTACAATATATCTGAAACATGTCATCTTTTGCACTTTATTATCACTTATTTTTTTATTGTCGCCACGTAGAACGCTGCAAACTTGGTCCTAAGTGAGAAACCATGGTTTCTCAGAGTTCTGTTTTCTACAGTACGTTTATAATTTCTGTAGTATTTTAGTTGTGGATCCAATAATATATTGGATGTTTAAATGTGTTATTTAATGTGATTTCTATTAGTTCTACCGCAGAAGCATTGGTAGGAAGATTTTCTGCGTATAAGGTGGAGCCGTTGCTTGATTCCATAGCTTCTTCTAAGATCATTAACAAATCTTTGGATAATCATATTCTGTATGTCTCCGGTGTGTATTGTGTAATTACGTTTTCCAGTCTTTCGGCGATATCGTGTGTTGGTGTGCATATCTGAGAAATTATTGTTTTGTTTGTGCAATTTTGATGCTCCATAGATAGGATAGATATGCACTGGGAGTGAATAGTTTTTCACTGTGGTGACGAGGGTTATATGTGCGCATCACCATAATCATATTATCTTGTAATAAGGACGTATTAGATAATGCATTTCAAGATACATGTATTTGTGGCTGTATGCGTAAAATATATTTGCACTCATGTGTATATAGAAAAGGAGGAGATGGTCATAGATGTTATCATTTTGCCTGCTTGATTGGGAATGACCCAGGGCTGAACAACAACGACAACAACAACAATAATGATATCAACAAAATAACAAAATAGCAACAGTAGCAAAATCAATCAGTGATAAAAACAACTGTAGAAATTATAAGTGGTTCTATGCCAGCGGAAATAGCAGCAACCAGGCATACAATCTCCGCAAATGGCAAGAAGCTGAGTTGCTTGAGAAGTTAAGAGATACATACATACATATATATACATATATATATATATATATA
>NC_068982.1:184654153-184654645 GCF_001194135.2 Octopus bimaculoides | reverse complement strand
ATATATATATATATATATATATATACATACATACATACATACATACATACATACATACATACATACATGTGTACATATATGCACACATACAGGCACACACACACACACACACACACACACTTTGATGAGTGCTATGGACGAAACTATTGCCCATTGAGTAACTTTCTGTCTATTCAAAATAATAAAATACATATAGTCATGTTGAGATCTATTAATAATCAGAAAATGGAGAAAACTTTTGATCAACAAACAAACAAATTGACCAACATCGGTTGATTATTTTTTAATACAAAACATGAACATTTCTTATGTTTCCAATGTTAGTTGGTGCTTAACGAAAGAAATTCCGAAAATAATATTCATCTTCCTAGCACATTCGGTCTAGTACATGAAGTAATTGATACCGATAGTAAGAACGGATACTATTATACCTTAGACCATAGGTTCTCAAAGTGGGTACTACCGCCCCCCCCCCCCAGTAGGCGTTGAGAG
>NC_068982.1:184653730-184654143 GCF_001194135.2 Octopus bimaculoides | reverse complement strand
TACTACCGCCCCCCCCCCCCAGTAGGCGTTGAGAGGGTCCAGGTGAGCGCTGGTGTCTAAAGGGGATGGTAGAGAAAAAGGAGGCATTGGAAGAAAGCCAGTGGATTGGGGGACGCTATGAAATTATAATATTATTATAGTATTTTCTATTCTTTTATTCTTTTATCTGTTTCAGTCATTTGACTGCGGCCATGCTGGAGCACCGCCTTTTAGTCGAGCAAATCGACCCCGGTATTTATTCTTTGTAAGCCTAGTACTTACTCTATCGGTCTCTTTTGCCGAACCGCTAAGTTACGGGGACGTAAACACACCAGCATCGGTTGTCAAGCCATGCTGGTGGGGAGGAGGGTGCAAACACAGACACAAAAACATATGCATATATATATATATGACGGGCTTCTTTCAGTTTCCGT
>NC_068982.1:184649759-184653202 GCF_001194135.2 Octopus bimaculoides | reverse complement strand
TGTGTGTGTGTGTGTGTGTGTGTGTGTGTGTGTGTGTGTGTGTGTGTGTGTGTGTGTGTGTGTAATTGGGGATATTTACTGAAGCCCTTTTTCTCTTTATGGAGCATAAGGTTTAAGCATTGACAACTTCTTCTCTACTGTTCTCGACTCGAGCTGTCTTTTCAATTTCTCTCAGTTTAGATTCCATTTTTTAAAAATATTCCTGCCTCTATGTCCTTCCAGATTTATTAGTCTGGCCTCTATCTTTTGAGTTGTCCAACATAGGAGACTCTACCAAGGAACTGACGCTCCTCTGGCGTAGCTCTCAGCGTCATTGAGACACACGCTACTACATCACAAGGAGAACTGGACTTCGTGCTGTATATAGTAGGGGATCTAACGGGTGCAGAGATAGTGGTGGTAGTTTGATAAAGGCTTTGCTTGACGTCGAGACAGAACTAGATAAAATGAGTTTCGTATGCCTATCTCGCTTGTGGTTATGATACTTAATTATTGTAGATATTTCCAGGTTTCAAAGAATTCAGTTTCACCGAACTACCAAGCAACATACCTGTTCCATCAAAGTCCAGCTAACATATCCACCGCTTTTCCTTTCTTTATGTGCAGGCATGGCAGTGTGCTTAAGAATCTCGTTTCCCAACCACGCAGATTCTGGGTCAGACTCACTGCGCGGCACCTTAGACAAGTGTCTTCTACCATAGCTTTGTGAGCTAATTTGATAGACAGAAACTGTATGGAAGCCTGACGTATATACAGGGTGATTCAAAAGTCACCATACATAGGAAAAATTTATTTTTTTATAAGAAACATTTAAATAAAAAAAACTGTTTCCTATAAAAAAAAAAAATTGTCTTATGTATGGCAACTTTTGGATCACCCTGTATATATATATATGTGTGTGTGTGTGTGTGTGTGAAACACACACACCACTTAACAACCGATGGTGGTTTCTTTACATCCACCGTACTAGTGCAGTTCGCCAAAAAGGTATCGATAAAATAAGTGCCAAACTTCAAAAATATGTACTGCTGTCGATTTGTTCGCCTAAAAGCCGTTCAGGGCTGTGCCCCAGTATGGCTGCAGTCCAATGAATGAAACAATTAAAGAGAACACTTAAAAAGATCCTTACGGTGTCTGAACACCTAAACTGTGCCCTAAACATTTCGCAATCTTTTCCCCTCAGAATGCAACCCCGGCTTCGACTTCCACCTTTTCCCACAAACCACCAAATAGAATATCAGACCCATCAAACACATAAGTTTAAAAGAAAACACTGAACGCCAGCAGTTAACCTCTCTACCTTGGAATCAATGAGAGATTAAATATCTGTCAGAAAGGAGTCCGAAGAGCCAGTGTTCGGTGACGTAACAGCGTTAACGATAACAACCAGCGTAATTGATGGCATACATGAAGCATTTTTCAAAAACAAAAACAAAAATACTCAAATAATCACCTAGGGTCTTATATATGAAGTCGGGCCTCTCATAAGCATTAATGTGCTTAAAACTTATCTTTTCATTCTTGATTATGCGTTTTCTTGCAATTGAGCTGTGCTGAATATGCCCGCGTGTCTTCCATGATGTCAAATAGGGTATATCTCGCATCTTGGTTACAGTAGAGTGGGTAGTGAACCGAAGCACACACCAGTTTCAACAAGCAACTGTCGTATGGGGATTAACAGAATTCAGAGTGACAATTTTGTGGGATAGAGAGTAGAAAGTATGTGTGTCAGGTGTGTACTCTACATTCGGAAATAAATTAGTAGGAATGTCTGATCAGGTTAGGCGGACACCACTGAACTATAACAGTCAAGCATCATTTGAGAAATACTTATTTTTCTGAGAAATTATAGTTGTTGTAGTTGTTGGTGTTGTTGGTGGTGGTGGTGGTGATGGTGGTGGTTTTGGTGATAACAGTTCTGTAGCTGTGGTGGTGGTGGTGGTAATAATGGTGATAGTAGTGGATGTTGTTCTTGGAGGTGGTGATGTCAGCGACGGAGATACGCAGTGATGGCGTTGACACTAATGGTGATAGTGATTGTGAGCTGGTTTTGGTGCTATTAGTGTCATGTTTGTTGTTGTTGTTGTTGTTGTTGGTGGTGGTGGTGGTGTGTGGAGATAATGGATAATGATAATGTTGGTGATAGTGGTAGAGTTGGCGGTGGTGATGATAGTATGGTATGGTTGTAGTAGCGGTGTTGCTGGAGAAAACAACTCATTCTAATGGACCGTAGAACATAGCATTACCACCAACACTACTACTACTACTACTACTACTACTACTACTACTACTACTACTACTGCTGCTGCTGCTGCTGCTGCTGCTGCTGCTGCTGCTGCTACACACGCGTACAAAGATACACATACTGACACAAAACATTTTGTCCGCCTTTAGACCTATTCTTCTAGCCACCCGCCTCTGACTGATATTGCTATGCGATCAATAAGGGCAGGAAATATATCAAATATATAGTAATATGTCACGTGTGCGTATGAGATACACAAACACTCACATATCTGCGAACACGTCAACATTTACACATCACCGCTGCTACCATTATCACACAAACAAACGTGAGCTCAAGTGCACACACACACACACACACACACACACACACACACACACACACACACACACATGTGAGCTCAAGGGCACACACACACACAAATGTGAGCTCAGATAGACATTCAGGAGTTGAACAAAATAATGGAAACACCTTGTTAAATGGAGAGGAAAGGTTTAGCAATTGTAGCCCTCCCGTAGTATTCAGCTTTATGGAGCTCACGACAAATGGTTTTGGCTGACACAGCGTTGGCAAGGTGATGGTACGTTGTTAAATAGACAGGAAAGTTTTAGCAATTATAGTCCTTCCGTAGTATCTAACATTAGGGAGCTCACGACTAACTACTTTGGTTGGCAGAGGTTGGCAAGGTAGTTATTTAGTTCAACTATCACTTTTGCTGCCGTAGTCTGTGGAGTTTTTTAAAAACTCAAAGCTTTTGGTTCATTATTTTGCGATGCCTCTCTATGAGTTTTGCCTTCCGTCCAAAATTATGCCTGCCAGGGCTGGTTTTAGAATGACGACATGGCTTCATCGAAGTATTAAACAATTCAGCAGTTTTAGTGACTGATGGGATCTAGTTCAAAACGGGGGCACCAGTTTTCATTTATGTTTTATGTAGTGTTTTTGGTACCGAAAGACTTTCAAACTTCGTATACTTATCTATTTTGTGTTATAGAACAGAAACAAATTTTTGTATTCGAATTAATTTCATGTAAAAAATTGTCTTATTTCGATAATTTCAACCAATCACTGACAAGTATTCAGCTGTTTACAGTTACTCCTTTGGCAGTTTAAGCGGTGTAAAACGTATTTAATCTCCATTACTTCTGACATTTTGCAGAGAGGCAACACACGTGTGTTCGTTTTCCCTAACCCTAAC
>NC_068982.1:184644461-184649749 GCF_001194135.2 Octopus bimaculoides | reverse complement strand
ATAGAAAGGTTTATTAGATACTGCCAATATGCTTCAGCCATTTTTTGACAAGGAAATAATAATTTTATCACCGCCAGAATCGTTTGAGAATCGTTTGTTTACGTAGTCAGCACTTAATGTATTCGGCTGAATGGACGTCAGTCATTGGTTGAAATTACAGAAATAAGACAACTTTAACATGAAATAACTTGCGATGTACGTTTTTTTGTTAAGAAGACTAAGAGAAAAAGATGTTTTATATGACACATTCTACCAGTGTCCCAAGTTTCAAAGTGTTTCGTTAAGAAAATACTGGTGCCCCCGTTTTGAACTAGTCCGACTGATGCACCAGCCATGCGCGCTCCAACAATTTTTCTTTCTCGAAATCAGATAGGTTATTCTTTTACTTACTTGTTTTAGTCATTTGACTGCGGCCATGGTGGAACACCGCCTTTAGTCGAGCAAATCGACTCCAGGACTTATTCTTTGTAAGCCTAGTACTTATTCTATCGGTCTCTTTTGCCGAACCGCTAAGTTGCAGGGACGTAAACACACTACCATCGGTTGTCAAGCGATGTTGGGGGGACAAACACAGACATACAAACATATACACACACAAACACACATATATATATATACACGACAGGCTTCTTTCAGCTTCCGTCTACCAAATCCACTCACAAGGCTTTGGTCGGCCCGAGGCTATAGTAGAAGACACTTGCCCAAGATTCCACGCAGTAGGAATGAACTCGAACCATGTGGTTGGTAAGCAAGTTACTTACCACACAGCCACTTCTTTAAGTATAAATAACTACAAAAACGTAAGAAAGCAAAATCCGAGGTTTATAAAATGAAGTACAAGGCCTACATATCACATATTAACACACATATACAGACTAGAACAGCTCTGAATTTGTCATATTGTCAAAATACAAAAATAAAAAGTACTCTTCCCGTTATGTTGTTCAACTCTTCTATGCAAGACGTTCGACGGTCAGTGTTGACCATACATCTGCAAACGTATGTACAGGTTTGGTCAAGATATTTTAAGGAGACGAACAGCTGTTTATGCAAACCAGTCTCTCCTCACCAAGGATTTTATACGAGGGAAAGTCCGCCGATTTGGACCAATACTGCTTGACACCTGTTATCGCAAGCAATGCTTTCAGAATATAATATATATATATATTAGCGACAGAGACGGTATTAATAATGAGACGTAATATTTATCCCCACTTAAGTGATCTAATAGAACATCTACGTTTAAGTGGTGATAAATAGAACATAAATAGTTGGAAAAGATACCGCATAACATCTTTCCCGACCCTCAAATAATTCCGCAAGTCCCTCTGCCTTGGCATTGCTACATTTTGGACTCAGAGTGCAGAGAACAAAGGCAGCGGGACATTCTAAGTCAATACTCTAACGACTCAGCTGAAAAACCGCCTTCGTATACGAATCATTGAATGAGGATTGTATAAATACTATATGTCTGTATATATGTGTATGCGGACGCATACACATATATACAGACATATAGTTTTCTATATGTCTTCTCATGCATATAGTTGTGTGCAATAACAGGTCGGACACCAGTTTTTCTATGTTGATTGTTTATCACAACAACAGGTCGTTGAAATGTGAGATATACTACATCTTTATTTATAATGTTTTCATTCGTAAGTTATAACGAATTTTATTGTTTATTAATTAAAAGCTATAATGATAATTTCGTTACTTATAACTTAATTATAAGTATTATCACTAAGCATAACTCTTAGTTTAGTTTAGTTTAGTTTAGTTTAGTTTAATTTAGGTTAGGTTAGTTTAGTTTAGTTTAGTTTAGTTTAGTTTAGTTTAGTTTAGGTTAGTTTAGTTTAGTTTAGTCTAGTTTAGGCTGTGTTATGACGTAAGACGCTGATATGAGCGTTTATCCTGTGCACGTATGTTGAAGATATAGATTATATTTTTTTGACCGTTACACATAAAAAAATACAGTTTCATTAATATACAGAAATAAATTCAACAAGTTGAAAGAAACGAGAAGTAAAAGGAATTAAGTTTCTACATTAATTTATTATATACATATTTTTACATTTATAGAAATTTAGAAACAAAGCATTTCATCGTAGAGAATTTACGACTTAAAATTATCATTAACTAGTTTCTCATTCTAACTAATAAGGTTTCACGACAATTCAATATTGTCGGATTTGAGTATTGAACATGGCATATATATTTTCCTTATACTCAAAAGTGTGAGTGTCGTGGACTTGAGTAACATCCAACGATCACTGGAGATTTTGCCGAAAATCAGGGTTTTTATGACTACTCATACACGAATCATAGAACCGTAACCCCGTGAAGGATTTCTTCAACGAAGTTCATAATTCGTATATGGGCAGTAATTTTTAACCAATGAGAAATCAATAATTTCTCATGTTCGGGCAAACGAACTTACGTTCTCTCTCCGCCTCTATTGAGTTTGCTACAGTTGCATATCTAGACAAGGTCATATATACTTAAATGCTAAACTTCTGGAAAGTTTTACAGATTTAGATAGTTCCAGTGATAGCTTGGATGTGTAGTCTTCGAATCAGCTTGCTCCTTTCTGGTTTTGAGAAGCCTAATTTCTCAAGATTGGTATTTAAGCATATGCATGTCTGTCTGTCTGTCTGTCTGTATGTATGTATGTATGTATGTATGTATTTTAAAGTTTCGCTTAGGCACACCCATACTAATAACCAGGTGATAAAACTCAACATACATACGCTTTAGAATAAAGCGTTAGTTGGATACAGAAATTAAATAAATGACAAAGGAACAGGAAAAGCAATGTACTTCATTTTAGGGGCTACTCTGAGAAAGCAGTGATGCACAAACGCTCTTCTCTGAGTGCACTGCATCTTATAGCAAAAACAGCTGTAAGCTAATGAAGTTCATTGCATAATTTTCTGTTCCTTTATCAATTAACTTTGTGTATTTATATATGTGTGTGTATTAGTACATTTCCATGTATATATATTTATATATATGCATATATATTAGCAATCTGTATATCATACTTAAAGCATGTATACTTTTGAAAGCCTTGTAAACTGCAGTATTCGTTTCGAGAAAGCATCTCGTATAGACGTATAGTGTTTAAAAAGAAACATAAATTTTTTCTGCAGCGGCGCTGGTATTCCTAAATCCAGATTTATCGCAGTTTAAGAAGTCCACAACAGTATATATGCTTTAAGTACTTATTTGAACTAATACTACTTGCGTCGCTAATACCGAATTTTTATTCAACCTGTTGGCTAAATGTAACATCAGTGACCTTTCAATTTCTATTTAGCTAAATCAGCTACAGGTCGATTTTCGCTTAGCATGTAGTGTCTGTGGATACTTGCTACAGACGTGATTGAAAGAGAAAGAACTTTGTCTGTTACTGATATATTTCTGTTTTTTAATTTTTTTCTTTAACAATATACTTCTATAAAACATGCTTTTTCGAGACGAATACCACAGTTTAGAAAGTTCTCAATAGTATGTTTTAAGTACGACACACATATTGCTAATTTGAAATAATACTGCTTTCGTCGCCGCTAATAATGAATGTGTGGGGGGTGGGGGGTTAACAAGTTGGTGCTATTTTGGCGTGTGATCTACAACTTAAGGGGTAATTACTTTAGGTTACTTTTTAGTTTACTTTTCAATTTCTAAAAACCCTTAAGATGTTGGCTAAAGATTTTTACCATTACTCAGCGAGCGACGAGACGAAGGCAGTTGCATTTTTACAGAGAAATGGCCTTTTAGCTGATGAAGAAAATGTTGCATCATGTCATCGTTGTGGTGGAGAAATGAAAGAAGCTTCAAGAAAAAGGGAAAAAAACGGTGAAGTTTTGGCAACTTTCCGTTGCAAAATTCGCGGCTGCCAAACTTGTGTGACCTACACGCTTATTTTAGTTATTATATTGTTTATTCTTGGTTTCTTATTATTTATTAAGACATAAATGAAACGTAATTTTATTATTATTAAAATAGTAAGAAGTTTGAAAAAATACATTTACAATGCTAAATATGTACATAAGAATCTATTGTAAAAAAATCTTTAGCCAACATGTTAAGTGTTTTTAGAAATTGCAAAGTAAACTAAAAAATAATATAAAGTAATCGCCCTTTAAGTTGGAGATCACACGCCAAAGTAGCACCAACAAGTTAATACAAATGCGTGTGCGCGCGCATGAGGGTTTGTAATTGTAAAAGAACCACTCGACTTTAAAATTTCCAAAAGTAACAAAAATCCTTTTCTAATCGTTCGGTTACCTAGTTGCAACAAAGTTTTTGCAGCTTCAAGGTAAGACTGTTTGTCATTAGATGATGAGTATGTGGCGTTACGAGCTGACGATTGCTGCCATGTGGAAGGCAACTTTGGTACAGAGTGCAGCTTTTTTCGTCAGAAAATCCAGTTACGAAAGAGAATAAGGAAGTCTCTACTTCATCTTGAACAAATTCACATAATAAAGAACAGCATTATTAGACGATTGCAAAATTCTTTACAGGTCCTGAGTTTTGATATTGTGCTCAGTCGGCCGGGCGTAAAGAGGGAGTCTCTAATTATGGAAGAGACAACATTAAGCTTAGGAGCATAATTGTTATTTCTAATTAAATAAGAGGTTAGGTTTAAAACTTATTTCCAGCATCTGGAAACTAAGCGTATAAGAAAATCATGTAGTTTCTATCAAAGAACTAGCTTCACCATTTTCGAAGAATGGTCTAAGAAAATATATTCAATACTTCCGAGATACTTTTTTTTTCAGAAGAGAATGCTATCGTAGAATCATCGTAGGAAATTACAACTCTGTGGCTAACTGGACAAGAGACGCCAGGTCTGGATTTGAATAAAGTTCCTGCATAGACGCAGGCGCGGCTATGTGGTAAGAAGTTTGCTTACCAACCACATAGTTTCGGGTTCAATCCCACTGCTTGGAACCTTGAGCAAGTGTCTTCTGTTATAGCCACAGGCCGGTCAAGGCCTTGTAAATGGATTTAGTAGACGGAAACTAAAAGAAACCAGTTGCATATATATATATATATATAATAATAATAATATTAGGGACAAAATCCAAAATTACAGGTAAAAACTCAATGGATGAAGGGAGGATTATTGAATGGTTATTATTTTGATATTTTGATATTTTTAATAATTTTTCTATCTTTATAAAATAAGTATTTCATATTAATTCATTTGGTACTTATTGTTGGTTGAGATATATATATCTAATTATTGTTCTACTTACGATCTGACGATTAGCTATATTTTT
>NC_068982.1:184642325-184644021 GCF_001194135.2 Octopus bimaculoides | reverse complement strand
GTGTGTGTGTGTGTGTGCGTGTCTGTGTTTGCCGCCCCCGTTTGACAATCGGTGTTGGTGCGTTCGTGTCCCCGTAGCTTAGCGGTTCGGCAAAAGAGACCGATAGAATAAGTACCAAACTTAAATAAAAATAAGTGCTGGGGGTCAATTCATTCGACTAAAAGATTCAAGGTGGTGCCCCAGCATGGCCGCAGTCAAATGATTGAAACATATATGAAAAAAAAAAAAAGGAGATAAAAGATATTGTTGACAATGGAAATGTAAAGTAGAAAATATAGCATTGTTTATCAGAAACTGAAAATGGGCCATCAGAAAATTACTTCTGCAAACTACTTCAGCCATTATTTGTACAATGCAACAAGGTTCACGACAGGGAAACTGAAATTGTTATTGAAAATATTATGTTCCACATATACTGTATGTATAACTATTTCAGCATCTCGTCTAAAAGAGAAACACAGTTAAAGGAATCTTCGTGGATGTTGAGGATTGTAATTGGTGCGATTTTGTGACTCGATAGATTGCTCTTTTACCGTCTATTGACAGAACTTAAGTGCCCTGAAGTGCATCAAATCATTGTAAAAGTACTTTGGAGGTGATGGAAATGTGAATCGGCAAAGAACTAATTATTTCTTTGAAACTATTCACAAACTGCTGAAGTTAGAAACCCAAGCAATTCAACGAGCATAATTTCAGTATTTAAACAAACGGTGATACAAAAAATCAAATTCGAGAGAATGTAAAGGCCTTTATTTATCTATTGTTGATCTCAGCCAGACTAACTCTGATATGAAGATTAGTAGTGAAAACAAAAGCGATGGTGTTCTCGGGGAGTCTGTGGGCGTTAATGAAAATGAACTGCCTACTCCTGTTCTGGAAGACTTTCGAATCGGGAATTAGTATGTATAATTTGTCCTTGGTCTAGTAGTGCCACCAAGAGGCACTACTAGTTTGAGATGAAATTTACATCCATGAAAGTGCCATGCCATTAGTCGGGCCAGTCCGAGATGCGCGCAGTGCAACGAAATGGTTCTTCACGCACACATTCAACTATCCGAATATTGCTGACTTGAGGAGTTTTTGTTGAACGGCTTGCTGTTGTCACGTTACGGAGAGATCCAGCTATGAATACTTGCAGTACTTCTTCCATCCCTTTACACTCTGCGTTCGAATCCCACCGAGATCGAATTTGCTTTTTATTCTTTTCGGGGGCGATAAAATAAAGTATAAGTCAAGTACTGGGGTCGATGTAATCATCTTCCCTAAACCCCTTAAAGTTGCTGTCCTGTGTCATATTTGAGTCGGTTATTATAATTATCATATAAAGATGCGAGCTGGCAGAATCGTTAGCACGCTGGGCAAAATGCTTAGCGGCATTTCGTCCGTCTTTATGCTCTGAGTTCAAATTCCGCCGAGGTCGACTTTGCCTTTCATTCTTTTGGGATTGATAAATTAAGTACCTGTAAAACACTGGGGTCGATTTAATCGGCTTGTCCCCCTCCTCGCAAATTTCAGGCTTCGTGTCTTCAGTAGCAAGGATTATTAAAAAGTTGGCGAGCTGGCAGAATCGTTACCGAAATAGACAAACTGTTTAATCTTTACGTTCTGAGTTCATATGTCACCGATGTCGATTTTGCCTTTCATCCTCCTGAGGCCGATAAAATAAGTACCAGTAAAACACTGGGGATTGATTTAA
>NC_068982.1:184639796-184641968 GCF_001194135.2 Octopus bimaculoides | reverse complement strand
TAAAGTCCAGTACTAATTCTATCGGTCTCTTTTGGCGAACCGCTAAGTTACGGGGATGTAAACACACCAGCACCAGTTGTTAAGCGGTGGTAGGAGACAAACACAGACACAAACACACACACACACACACACACAAACACACACACACACACACACACACAAACACACACACACATACGACGGGCTACTTTCAGTTTCTGTCTGCCAAATCCACTCACAAGGCTTTGGTCGGCCCGAGGCTATAAGTAAAAGACACTTGCGCAAGCAGCCACGCAGTGAGACCGAACCCGGAACTATGTGGTCAGGAAGCAAGCTTCTTACCACACATACACATGCCTATATTTATAACAGTAAAAATTTAGGCCCCAGTAATTAACGTAAGTTGGGTTAGGTTAAAAGTTGTAGACAAAATCTTTCATAGACGCATTTTAATCATTTCGTCTGCGCGTGTGTTGATGGTAGTACAAGTAGAAGTTATAAACAACTATTTGTTTCCGTAATATGGATGTACCCCTTTGAACACCGATTCAACGTTTTGTGAAGGCGCAGTGGTTAGAGCGTCGGGCTCACAATCATGATGTAGTGAGTTCGATTCCCGGACTGAGCTGTGTTGTGTTCTTGAGCAAGACACTTTATTTCACGTTGCTCCAGTTCACTCAACTGTAGAAATGAGTTGCGACGTCACTGGTGCCAAGTTGTATGGGACTTCGCCTTTCTCTTGGACAACATCAGTGGTGTGGAGAGGGGAGGCTGGTATGCATGGGTAACTGCTGGTCTTCCATAAACAACCTTGCCCGGACTTGTTCCTCGGGGTGGGGGGGACTTTCTAGGGGCAATCCAATGCTCGCTTGTGACGGAATGGAGCCTTTACCCTTTGCCTTCAACATTCTAGAATCACTTGAGCATGTGGAAATACCGACTTAGATAAATAAAGAGCAATTTTTTTCGAATGTTTGCGCTTGTCATATATTTATTGCCACGGTCCTTGCTAATTTTATTGAAAACTGTTTTCCTATTATTGTGGATGGAAACACATTTGTGTGCTGTCGACTCTGCTTCTTTAGGTTGGGGTAGGGATGTTGGCAGCGACACAGCCAGCAGCAACCGGATAAATAAGAGGCATCCAAGCAACGTACGTATTTACGTAAGGATGCCTGACAGCATCTCTGTCTGCCTCTATATGTATGTGTGTTGTATCTATATCAATATGTGTGTTTGTTTGCTTGTTTGTATATATGTATGTATGCATACATATAGAGGTGTGTGTGTGTGTGTGTGTGTGTGTGTGTGTGTGTGTGTGTGTGTGTGGGTGTGTGTGTGTGACAAATACAGGGTGTTCGGGATAAATTTGACGATGTTTTATGTCTTCTTTTTTTTCAGAAACAGTTTCATGTATTGGTGAACAACCAATGGCGTTGAAGAGCATAAAGTTTAAAGCGGTAGTTAAGAAAAAAAGTAGCTGACATGGAGTACTGGAAGCCATCTGCATATTGGAAAAGAGTTACTTGTAACATGAGGATTTGCACCGGGTAGCAAAATGGCGAAAACATGACTAATGCTTTGGGAACGCTGTAAAGGTTATAAGACGTAACACGGACATCAAGAAAACCAAGTTCTCCAAACTGTAATCGATGGTCTACAGTAAGTAAATTCGGCTCGTTGTCATGACTCTGGAGAGAGTCAGAAGTAGTTGTCGGAGAATTTCTACCACTTCATCAGCCCCAGTTTCTGACCTCCTAATTCACGAAATTGTAATTCCACGGATTACTATGTGTGGGGCGCGGTGAAGTAAAACACCAACCGCTCTGCCTGCAGTACCGAGGCCGAGCTGGTGGCCAAAATGAAAGCGGTGTTCGAAGGTCAGTCATTTCAGGGACGCAATGAGAAATGCATGTGCCAATTCCAGACCCGTGTTGAAGCTGCGGTGGAAACTGAGGGCAGGTACTTTGAATAAACTGTTACCTCCCAATCATAATTTAGGTGATATTTTTCGGTTTTTTAATACTATTTTTGGATGGATAATTGTGGCTAATTGGCAAAAAATATGATCATCCCTAAATAGAAAAAAATTGTGCTTTCTTTTCTTTTATGCAAACCGTCAAATTTATTCTGAAACATATATGTATTATGTGTATTATACATACATACATACATACATACATATATATATAT
>NC_068982.1:184637760-184639038 GCF_001194135.2 Octopus bimaculoides | reverse complement strand
ATATATATTCTTTCCTCCCTCTCCTTATATAGCTGTGTTGTGTCGTGTCGTGTGTGTGTGTTTGTGTGTAACAAAAATGGAAAAAATAACTTAGACAGTTATGTGGCATGAATTTGGACATCACAGACGAATAAAGGTATACTGAATACCTCATAAGATAACTTATGAGTTATTGAAATTGTTCAAGCTTCGAGAGACGGTAAGCAAACACCTAGTCTAGTGGCAATTGCTAGACTCCGATCGAGATGGAGAAGTGGAAACGATGAATCAAAAGCTCTCCAGAATTTACATCTGACTAAGCAAAAGACCTTTTTTTCATTTCTGGAGGCAAGGGGGTAGTTGCGGACATGCATGTTTCTGCCTCAATAGGCGTCATTAGTATAGCAGTTATTCTACTTTAATCCCAGCTAGACATAAGACCAAGGCGTAAACAAAAGCAGTAGAGAAAACACACACACACACACACACACACACACACACACACACACACACACACATACACACAAAGGTGTGTAGCCTTGTCGTGCGGGTATTGAGTTCATGATCATTAGGTCGTGGTTTCTATTCCAAGACAGGTCTTTAACTTGGGGTGCAGTGTTTCTCCTTTCCCTGCCCACTGCCTTCGGCACTTGACATTTTTTTGGAGAACCCATTTCTCGTCACCAATCACTATTCAGTCCAGAAAAGGTTCATTCGAGAGACACGACAGCAAAGAAGAGCACACATTCACTCTCTGCGCGCGCGATTAGACTCAGAAAGTTTGTGACGAATCCATTGGCCCAATTTGCTGACTTTTCCGATGGCACGCAGGTGCGATGAATGGTTGAATGACCAAATTCAGGCTTCTCTGCTAGTTCCTCAACAGTTACGATGGGATTTTGTTCCACCAGGTTTTGCAGGACGTCATATCATCGAGCTCTATAGGTTTTCCGGGATGAGGCTCGTCTTCCAGGCTGTAGTTTCCGGCTCGGAATTTCTGGAACCACCGTTGACACTGGCTGACGCTTATTGTCCAATCCCCAAATACTGCATTAATATTCCTCGCACTTTCCGTTGTGTTGTTGCCTTTATTGAACTCATAAATCAAAATATGCCGAATATGCTACTTTCTTACTTCCATTATAGCTTTGAAAAAATAACTTTTAAAACCGAACTGCACTCTTCAAGACTTGCACTAAGAATAAGGACAAGGTAAAATTTCTACCTAATTTTATAGCAAGTTGATGCAGGTAGTTTATCCCATCTCCCTCCAATTTTTATTTCATGTAATTGAAAAAT
>NC_068982.1:184636050-184636959 GCF_001194135.2 Octopus bimaculoides | reverse complement strand
TATATATGTATGTATGTATGTATGTATGTATGTATATACATTGATAGAAATATAGATAGAAAGAAAGATAGATAGATAGATAGATAGATAGATAGATAGATAGATAGATAGATAGATAGATAGATAGATAGATGGACAGACAGAGAGCCAGCCAGCCAGACAGACAGACAGACAGACAGACAGACAGACAGATAGACAGACAGACAGACAGACAGATGCTGGCCTTCCATACATATATGTATGCGCGTGTGTGCATTGTGGGTTTGTGTGTGTATGCTTTTGTGTTTGTGTTTGCCCCTCCTCCACCGCTTGACAACCAGTGTTGGTTTGTATACGTCTTCGTAAGCTAAATGTTTCCCCTAAAAGACAGATAAAATAAGTACCTTTAAATAATAAGTACTAGGACCCACTTGTCCCACTACACACTTCAAGGTGGTGCTCCAGCATGGCCACCCTCCAATGACTGAAACGAATAAAAGATACGGGGAAAAAACGCAATTAGAAACACATACCTATATAGATAACCGAACATAGACACACATAATATGGTCGAGTGGAGATGTCCATTTCCGCAGATAAATAACACTGAAAGCCACCCCAACAACCACCCGTCACGTCTGTCCGTTCGTCACACCCACTACACTCCCCAACTCTCACCCGAGCCAAATGCGAATTGATGAATAAGTAAGATAAATGATATCACACAATTTATAACACATCATGAGGAGGTGATTGGGGTGGATGCCTGGAAGATTAGTGTCCATCAGGCTTTCATGTGGCGGCAGTACAGGAGATAGATTCGTGGAAAGTATTCTCTCTCTCTCTCTCTGGTTTCCTCTCTCTCTCTCTCTCTCTCTGGTTTCCTCTCTCTCTCTCTCTCTCTCTCACACACACACACACACACACACA
>NC_068982.1:184628909-184636040 GCF_001194135.2 Octopus bimaculoides | reverse complement strand
CTCTCTCTCTCTCTCTCTCTCTCTCTCTCTCTGGTTTCCTCTCTCTCTCTCTCTCTCTCTCACACACACACACACACACACACACACACACAGACATACACACATGCACACACACATAGAGGAGCAAGCATGGCTGTGTGGCAAGAAGTTCGCTTGCAAACCACATGGTTCCGGGTTCAGTCCCACTGCGTGACATCTTGAGTAAGCCTCTTTCACTATAAGCGCATGTCGAGGGCCAACCAAAGCCTTACTGAGTGGATTTGGTTGATGGAAACTGAAAGCAGCCCATCGAATATTACAGGGGTTGGACAAAATAATGGAAACACCTTAAAATTTAAAAAAAAAGAAAAAAAATCTAATATAAGGTAGGACCGCCTTTGGCAGCAAATACAGCTTGAATTCTACGAGGTATGGACTCGTACAAAGGAATTTTTGTCCATTCTTCAGCTAAAACAGTCCCCAGTTCTTGTAGTGATAATGGTGGAGGATATCGACTGCTTATTGTTTTTCTAAAATGCACCGTAAATGTTCAATAATATTGAGATCTGGGGACTGTGGTGGCCAGAAGATGTTCAACTTCACTAGAATGTTCCTCGTGCCATTCGGTAACAACTTTAGCTGTGTGAATTGGTGCATTATCATCCTGGAAGATTGCGTTTCCCTTCGGAAACACTTCCGCAACCATACGATGAATTTGATCAGATAAAATGCTTAAATAGTCTTGACTATTAATTCTACCATGAAGGGAAACCATTGAGCCGGCAGATTTCCAAGATATAGCCCTCCACCAGATCATCACAGATCCTCCTCCATGTTTAACAGTTGGAAGCAGGCAATTTGGGTCAAATGCTTCTTTTGGCTGTCTCCACGCGTATACTCGGCCGGTGCTCGGAAATAAGGTAAAGGATGACTCGTCCCAGAAAATAACATTCTTCTAGAGACCAATTCTGTAGTTTTTTACTCCACTCACTCTAAACGCTTTGCAACGTTTGTTTTTGAAAATGGTGGTTTTCTGATTGCAGCCCTCCCCTGAAATCCGGCTTTGAGCAGCTCCCGGCGAACAGTTTGTGTGAAAACTGGGTTCTCGAGGTGGTCATTAAGCTCTGCAGTAATTTGGGGAGCTATACTTTTGTGATCCATTCTAAGAATTCGCTTAAGAGTCCGACGGTCCCTATCTGAAAGTTTTGGTTTTCTTCCGGAGTTTTGTTTCGACGAGGAGGTTTTTCCCTCTTTCTCAAAGGCTGTTATTACTTTCCAGACAGTACTTCTTGATACACCAAACAGCTCAGCTATTTTCGTTACGCTAGCGCCTGCCATACGAGCACCAACAATTTGACCTCTTTCAAAGTCTGATAGATCTGTCATTTTAATGAATATTAATTACCTTTTTCTCATGATATCTGAAAAGAAACAACAAATTTAGCAAAACATATTAAGCAACACTAATAATAATAAAAAACATAAAAATAAACAAGCTTTTGACAGTTTTATAGATATTTCAAAATTATGATGCGATGATTATAGGTGTTTCCATTATTTTGCCCAACCCCTGTATGTATATTTGAGCCTGGCTCCTTACCGCTTCACAACCGGTGTTGGTTTGAGTACGTCCTCATAAATCTCGCGCTTCAGCAAAAGTGATGGATCTTTTGCTTGGCTGCTCCTGTGGTTGTTCCTCTAGTGAAAATTTTAAAATTTGGAGGATTGATGTAATTTTCCACGTTGAATCTCAGGAGATAATTCACTTTTTCAAGAAATGTCTTTTTAAAAAGTTACAGCGGTTTAAAGTTTGATTGTCATTTTGTGCGTGACTGCATGTGTTGTCAACTGTAAACAAATGAAATATTGGCGGAATTCTGTTTTACGCATGACATATAATCCCTCATAACTTCTTTTATTTTTTGGAATTTTCAGAGTATTTTTGCGAATTTGTATTCTACACACGGGAGTTCATACGATTATGCAAAATCCAAAACAAAAAGAAATTTGGCGCTTGATTTAAGACCTATTTAGCATATTTCACGACCGCCATTTCATAAGCCAAAAATGACCGCATGAGTAGCAGCTTGGTAACAGCTTGGCTTGTTACTATGGAAACGGGCACCTATATTTCTGTGGCTTTCGAATGGCTAAATTACACAAAATGCGCAAACTTTAAAAGCTATTAACTCTTTGTTTATTGACTTATGGCGAAAAAGAATTTCATGTCAAAGATTAGCATACAAAACTACATCATTACACCAAATATGAAATCAAATGGGACAAAAATTGAAGAAATTGGTACGTGGCAGTGAAACAGAAAAGATCCAAAGTGACCGACAGAATTAGTAGTACCTGACTTCAAAAAATTAAATAAGTGGAGCGATTGTTCGACTAAAACCGTGAACGGCGCTTCCCCAGTATGACTGCAGTTCAGTGACTGAAACAAGTAAAAGATCAATGATATGTCTGTCTGTCTGTATGTATGTATGTATGTATGTATGTATGTGTGTATGTAAAACAAATAATAAATGAGTATATGCATATATACGTACAGGTATGTGCATACCTACATCTACCTGTATATATAGGTGCATATCTGGGTACAGGACGTTGCAAACAAAACGTAGACAAAAAATAATAATAACCAGAGTACAGAAAACACGTATGTATGTATGTATGTATGTATGTATTATGTGTGTATGTATGTATGTGCGAGGGGTACCCAAAAGAAACCCGAATTTTGCAATATCATTTGGTTCTCATATCGTACCCAACCATTATAGAAAAGATTATATTGGATATGGCCTGGGATTTCCTGTACATAGGGGAAAAATGGCTTTGTCACGATTGGAATGCCTTTAATCATCACGGTTGCTAGATCTACAATAGTAACACATAATCTTTCCCATCAACACCACTCTCTCTCTCTCTCTCTCTCAGTCTTTCTCTTTTACCCTCTCTCTCTCTCTCTTTCTCTCTCTCGGTCTTCCTCTTTTACTCTCTCTCTGTGTCTTCCTCTTTTATTCTCTCTCTGTCTTTCGCTCCATCTATCTATCTATCTATCTATCTATCTACCTATCTATCTATCTATCTATCTATCTATCTATCTATCATACCCTGTACCTTCACTTACCCTCCTCCCTACTTTGATCATTTATCAGGTTTAAAGCAAAGCGTTTGACTTGTCGGCTGACCACTTGTTGGCCGTATCCCTAAAGTAAGTAGTTTGATAACCAAGTGTACACAGATAGGCATTTGGTCTGGCACAGAGCGGTCACTTTGGTCGTAAATCATTATATGATGATATCTTTTATGTGACCGTCAAGTTAACTTGGCTTGGCTGAGAGACACATATACATAAACATATACATAGTACATATATATATATATATATATATATATATATATATATATATATATATATATAGAGAGAGAGAGAGAGAGAGAGAGAGAGAGAAGTATTTTTATCTTCACTTATTTGTACATTTATAGCTGATATATCTAAACAGAAACACCTTGTACTGAGATTTATTTGTACACACACATACACACGCACGCACACATAAACACCCCCACAGACACACACATACACACACAAATGCATGCAATGTGTGTGTGTGTGTGTGTGTGTGTGTGTGTGTGTAAACATGTAGAGTAGCAACCCCGGTTTTCGAACAACGCTGACAGCGAATAAATCGTTCTTTATATACATATATACATATAGATAGATATAAAGATATACTTTTCTACTCTAGGCACAAGGCCCGTTAGATAGATAGATATAGATATAGATATATATAAAGCACGATTTATTCGGGATCAGATGCGTTCGTAAACCGAGGTACTACTGTATATGTATGGGGTGTATAGAATGCTATACGCGCCAGATGTAAATAATTCTAGAAAACGTGTTTTTCTCTATTTTACATATTTAATCCAACTGGTGCGCTGCACAAAATGCTTAACACCATTTCTTCTGGCTCCTTACGCTCTGAGCTCAAATATATATATTTGTATGTGTCTGTTCGCCTGTGTTTGTCTCCTATCACTGCGTGACAACCGGTGTTGGTGGGCTTACGGTCTAGCGGTTCGGAAAAAGAGACCGATAGAATAATTGTTAAGCTTAAACATAAAAGATACTGGGGTCGATTCATTCGACTAAAATTCTTCGAGGCAGTGCAACCGGCATGGCCGCAGTCTAATGATCGAAACAAGTAAAAGACTAAAAGAATACCTGTGTGTGTGTGTGTGTGTGTGTGTGTGTGTGTGTGTGTGTGGTATCCACCACTGCTTGACAAGCTTTTACAGATGTTTACTTTTTCGGAAACATCGCGGACAGTTAGCCGACGATTTTCGCAGATCACGTCATACGATTTCGTAAAGTGATTTTCCTCTTCTTGGGTAAATGTTCTGCTTGACCTAAAACGTTGCTGCTATTCGTGACGTTGTGCATAGCAGAAACAACCTCCACTTGGACCTGATGCAATATTAGAAAACGTAGACGTTTTCCCAATTTGAAACAGAATTTCACATAAGCATGTTGCTCCTCCTAAACTTCAATGTCCAACTCCTCACAAATCATCACGAACACTAAATATGCATTCCTGCACATGTAAATCAATAACTAACTCATGTAACGCGGGGCAGCAATTAGATTGAAGATCAAGGTCACCCATACAGAGCACTGCAGACGTGAGCAAACTGCGATGGCCCTCGTTGGTATCCTGCTTAAAACGGTCTTTCTTTCTTTCTTTCTTTCTTTCTTTCTTTCTTTCTTTCTTCGTATTTGGAGCAGTGATGACACCGTTTCATAATAAAGGTGACAGGAGGGTACAGACACGTCACGTGTCATTTACATTGTATGAGAATTGTGTGCAGAATGTTAATAAACTACTTAGACAAGTGAAGTTTTTCTTAACAAGATCCAACACTAATTCTACCTCAAAAGTCTGTTACCTGGATCAAGGGTTGACTGTGTATACCTTGATTTCGACAGAATCATTAATTAGTTGGTCTAGGAATCTTATATCACAGGCAGACAAAGTGTTTACATAAAAAGAAAGAATGGGTATTTGGATCGCTGATTTCTTGAAGATTCAAGTCAAATATTAAGCTCCTGGCAGAAACGCGTGTGGTAATAAGTAGCGTGCCTGCAGACAGCTTTCTTTGTCTCGTTTTGCTCGTCAAAATGTCGACAGACACGAAGAAAATATACAAACGGCCACACTGAGCAGCCACGCCACATCACTAAAGTAATGTAAGAGATCAAGACAAAAAAATCGATATTAAACAAGACATGGGTATCGTGTATAACAGAGAATAATAATGAGATGTCGTTCAGTACCGGAAAAATTCTGACCTACATTACAGAAAGATAACCCCTTATAATGAGTTCTACCTTTCTCCAGACAGATACACAATTTAAAACTCTTAAGCGCATTGGTAATCTGGGTCTAACTATAGCTACATTTGCCTGTTTCTCTAATTCTATTCACACTCTCAACAATCTAGCGCTGAGTGGGTTCTATGAACCTTTAGTATGGCAGATCCAACCGTGATATCGATACTCTACAGCAATGGTGTGTCGCAGCACACTGGTATTCCATGTGACGATGTTAGGTGTGCCGCAGTGTAACCTGAATATAATTTTTTCCCCTTATACTTTTAGTCATATTTTTAGTTCAGGTGTGCCGCCGAATTTTGAAAAGAATATGTGTACCGCTTTTAAGTAGGTCTAGCTACCGCTCACAAATTTCAAGGTATTTATGTTCGCAGTTATACAATTTCTTCTCAAAATATCTACGAAAATAGAACGAAGTTTTTCTTGAGATATTTAAAAAGATATCTAAACATATTCCTCTTATACATTCGTTGTAAATAGTCAGCAAAAGACTGCATTCAGACAAGACAAAACAGCCTGCACCAATTCTTTGAACCACCAACTAAAGATGCTATGTAACTGTTAATCGCAAAATCATAGGCCCTTTAGCCAAACACAGAGGCAAAACACGCGCGAACATACACACACACACACATCTACACACGCACGAAAATACATTTCTCTCTGAAGGTGGTATCCCAGCATGACCTTATCTGTGATGGTTAAAATAAACTAAACAGCCAAAGAAAGAACAAAGGGACATAACAAGATAACGGAACCCATTTCATTCGTTTCTCTTTGAAGAAAGTGCCATTTACATACGTATATGGCCAATAAAAGAAATTAACTGGTTCAAGTATCTATATTTCTAATAGCAATAAGCACACGCTTGCGATCACATGTATGAATGCTTGCGTGTGTGTGTGTGTGTGTGTGTGTGTGTGTGTGAGTGTGTGTGTGTGTGTGTGTGTGTGTGCGTGCGTACCGCGTGTGTTCGCGTGTGTATATATGTGTGTAATATGTGCATGCGTGCGTGTGTGTGTATGTGTGTACATCGAAAGAGACGGAGTGGAATAGAGATAGATAGATAGATAGATAGATAGATAGATAGATAGATAGATAGAGATCAATAGATAGATATACATATATACATACATATGTATATGAATGTTTGCGTATATGTATGCGTCTATGTATGTGTCTATGTATGTGTGTACATGTGTGAGTCTGATCACTGGTGTGTGCGCGTGTGTGACACTGAATGTGTGTATGCACGTATACGTTTATGCGCATAAAATATACATATATATGTACACGTTTGTATTTGTATGAATGTATGTATGCGTATGTAATGTGTGTGTGTGCGCGTGCATGTGAGTGTATGTGTTTGCGTGTGTGCATGTAATGTACGTGTGTGTGTGTGTGTGTGTGTGTGTGTGTGTGTGTGCGTGTGTGCGTGTGTTTGCGAGAGCGAGCGTATATATAAACACTGTCTCAATAATTGTTGATCGAATATATATGCTGTGCGCAGCAATGATCAAATATAAAGTGGCAGGACAAAGGAATTAGGTTAAGACTGGCAAATTGGAACAAGCGGAGGTCGATAAAGTTACATACATAACAAAATTAAATATTCAGATATATGTGTATCTATCTGTCTCAATCACTCCCTCTCCTCCATCCTATATGTGTGTGTGTATGTGTGTGTGTATATACGCACATATACATATTTATGCAATATGCATATATGCATACGTGAATAATATATA
>NC_068982.1:184625534-184628208 GCF_001194135.2 Octopus bimaculoides | reverse complement strand
TTATATATGGTGTTGTATTTTTTGCATACATGCATGTAATTATGTATGAACGTCGCTAATATAATAAGCCTCGATATATTCATAACTCAAAGTTGTTGTTTTTCTAACTGGGTGGAATGTGGTTCACTAAAGAGGTTTAAGTAAGCTGAAACATGTCTATTGCGTCCATCAGTCGACTTTAAAGACAATTATCACTCCTATGAGATATTATTGCAGTCACCTTCCCTTACATGTAGTTTTTTTTTTTTTTTAAAAAAAGCTAAATTTTACAACTCAAATAAACTACATATTTGAGACCCTACCAGTAAACACTACTATATCAACCCCGAGGCCTTCACCAACACTACAAATATTATATACAGTCACCTTCACGTCACCGCCATCATGATTATTATTGCCTCCATCAACCCTCTCACAACCATCTCAACATCGTTGTTGTTGTTGGCACTCCGTCGCTTACGACGACGAGGGTTCCAGTTGATCCGATCAACGGAACAGCCTGCTCGTGAAATTAACGTGCAAGTGGATGACCACTCCACAGACACGTGTACCCTTAACGTAGTTCTCGGGGATATTCAGCGTGACACAGTGTGACAAGGCTGACCCTTTGAATTACAGGCACAACAGAAACAGGAAGTAAGAGTGAGAGAAAGTTGTGGTGGAAGAGTACAGCAGGGTTCGCCACCATCGCCTGCCGGAGCCTCGTGGAGGTTTAGGTGTTTTCGCTCAATAAACACTCACCACGCCCGGTCTGGGAATCGAAACCGCGATCCTATGACTGCGAGTCCACTTGCCCTAACCAGTGGGCTATTGCGCCTCCACCATCTCAACATCAGCACAACCATAACCACATTCACGACTACCACCACAACCATCACCAGAACCATCATGACCACCACCACCACCAACAACAACAAAACTACTGGATCTTGTTCAAAACGGGGGCACCAGCTTTCCTTTATGTTTTATGTAGTGTTTTTGGTACCGAAAGACTTTCAAACTTCGTAGACTTATCTATTTTGTATTATAGAACAGAAAATAATTTTTGTATTCGAATTTATTTCATGTAAAATATTGTCTTATTTCGATAATTTCTACTAATCACTGACGTCTATTCAGTTGAAAACAGTTTGCGCTGTAACGGTGTATATCGTATTAATCCCCTAACCCTAACCCTAACCCTAACTAGACTGTTAACCCTAACCCTAACCCTAAAACTAACCCTAACTCTAGAATCCGAACTCTAAAATTGTTACACACATAGGTACGCACAGCGTAATTTATTATATAAACAATATATGCGTATAAATTACGATTAAACCGGATGAAGTATGTCACAGGGAATAACATTTTTATGACCGGCCAGCAGTAACTCTATTCAGCTGAATAGACATCAGTGATTGGTTGAAATTACAGAAATACGACAACTTTAACATGGAATAACTTGCGATGTAGGTTTTTTTGTTAAGAAGACTAAGAGTAAAAGCTGTTTTATATGACATTCTACCAGTGTCCCAAGTTTCAAAGTGTTTCGTTAGTGTTTCGTTAAGAAAATACTGGTGCCCCCGTTTTGAACAAGATCCAAACTACTACCACCAACAACACCACTACCACCAACAACAGCAACAACTTCATCACAACCACCACTATGACGATCACCATACTATTTTATTCTGGTGGATCCCCACAGCCTTCGATGTTTAAAAACTAGTTTTATAGAAACTTCTTTCAACATTCCTATTTTGTTATTCACACATTTACTTGTGTAGGTTGAACTATGTAGGAGTCCAATCCTGCTGCCACTCACATATATGGCCTTCCAGCAGCAACCCTTTCCCGCTAGGGTTTAACCACAGTCTCCAACAGCTTCACGTAGCCACCTGTATGAAGCCTAAGGCTCTGTACAACGATGTGGTGTGGCATGACGTCATCCTCACTTCGTAACCACATAACCACAACAGCACCTATAGGTCAACAACACAGCCACGCCTCACATATATATATATATAGATACAGATTTATTTAGAATGTCCGTGTTTCTCTCACATCAGTGACAGTAAAGATCTCTCATGGCCAAAGCGCACTCAATGGCGGACCCTTCTCTTCAGACCCAGAAAATACTCACCCCTCCCCATCACTGTTATCAACATTCTGCAATGCTCAGATGACTACTCACATATGTGCGATGCTGTTGCACATCATTCGACTTATTTATTAGCTTATTCATTCCCAGACATGCTCGAGTTTCTGACCTATCGGTGTGCTGTCTTCCCTACTATTTCTATCGCTTCTATAATGGCCTCTAGCTTTTGATTTAATTAGGTACTCTCAACCCCTTTCTTTCTCCTCCTCTCATTACCCTTCCTTTGTCCGTCCCATCTAGGTCCCGCACTAGTCAATACGCTTAGTTTCCCCTCCCCAGAACTTCAATCTCTGGAATTTTCTCCGAGCACGTATCTTCCCTGTGAATATTGTCTTGCAAAAAATTTAAGCGGAATATTGTCCACATAATTCTCTTCGGTCATGGAGGACCAATGAAAACCAAGGGTACGATCTCAGCCTCCAGACCTAATAAATTAAGAAAGTTGCAGACATAAAAATACACTCGTTTCCTTATGTACGTGTATGTATTTATGCATAAATACGAACACACACACACACACACACACACACA
>NC_068982.1:184623969-184625179 GCF_001194135.2 Octopus bimaculoides | reverse complement strand
TGTGTGTGTGTGTGTGTGTGTGTGTCCACCACCACCGTTTGACAACAGCTGTTTGTGTGCTTACGTCCCCGTAACAAAGCGGTTCAGAAACAGAGACAGATAGAATAAGTACTAGGCTTCAAAACATAAGTCCTAGGGTCGATTCGTTCAGCTAAAACCATTCAAAGCAGTGCTCCAGCATGGCAGCAGTCAAATGACTGAAACAAGTAAAAGACAATGGATAAAAGATATACACACAGAGAGACAGACAGACAGACACCGTATGTGTGTACAGGGTATATGCACAGGGCAGAGGCGGCTCGTGTATAGGCACTGCGGAACTGCAGCCCCCTCCCCCACTATTTCCACTCGATATTATCGATAGCATTCAATATGAGCCCTTTTCTCTTTAATTCTTTCTTTATATTTGTGCATTATATAAGCCTTAAGCTTACTGTCAGTAGCCATCCCCTAGTTTATGAAAAAATGCAAAAATTCTTGTAGAACTATGGGCGTTAATAAAATGCATTGACGTGTGCAAGCTAACATTGGAGAAGTTGTAATCTTTAGTTGCACTCCTTCCCGTAGAAAAGACCTCGTATTTATGATTATGTTTTAAAGGTGATGCTGTGACGGTAATGTCGAAGGAGTATTCTTGTACGGTTGTGCTGTGTAGTAGATGCTGTGCAATAATTATCCTTTACCGCTTCTTTGAAGGAAAGTGAAACATCGCTTTAATGTCAACTTCAGGACGTTCACTTTAACATCCCTCACAAATATTGTTAGCGAAGTTGACGCCGGATGTTGCAATCCGCAAGCTTTTTCAAAACATATTAGCAATGTTTTAAGCGAGGTGTTTTAAATAAAATCTGAAAGCGTTTTGCGGAGAGGTCTTACTAGGACCTTGATTAAATTAATCTCTGTAGTTTGGGGATATTAGACTTAATTCGCGATGACGCAGCGTGCCTTGAGTGGAGTCTACTCTGTTGCAACTATTCAACCTAGGTCCCCAGTCTGCTGGCAACTATTTCCTTTTCTTGTAGAGTCATAGGTGCTTTGTTCAACACGACACTGAAAAAAAATAGAGAAAACAAGCCAAGTTACAGGACATTGACTTATGTCGAAGCCTTTTTCTTGAATTAGCTTCAAACAAGAATCGAAACTGAATCGTATCGCAGAATTTTCTTATTGTTAAACATTCTCCCAAAATCATTACAATGAAAGCGTGTGT
>NC_068982.1:184622126-184623959 GCF_001194135.2 Octopus bimaculoides | reverse complement strand
ATTCTCCCAAAATCATTACAATGAAAGCGTGTGTGTGTGTACGTGTGTGTGTGTGTGTGTGTGTGTGTGTGTGTGTGTGTGTGTGTGCGTGAATGTATGTATATATATGATGTTTCCGTCTACCAGATCTACTGACAAGGTTTTGGTCTGCCGGAGGCGATAGTAGAAGATATTTGCCAAGGTGCTACGCAATGACTGACCCCAGAACCATGTGGTTGGGAAGTAAACCATACAGCGATGCCTGTGCGTAGTACGTGCGCGAGTGTGCGTGTGTGTGCGTGTGTGCGTGTGTGTGTGTTTAAAGGGAGAACAGAACAAAAACAAGCTGTGACTAAATGAAGGGCACTGTGCAGCCCTCTGTGACCTACGAGGTGAAACTGTACACCGGTGACCGGCGTAAAAACTGACATTTTTACGACTAACAACCTCGCTAAAATCTGATGGATTGTCTTTGAAGTTTCAAGTGGGTTGTTTTGGCTCACTGGACACGTCAACCAGCCTAAACATTTACTGTATTGAGGTCATCTGTTACAGGAGGTACAATGGTGGGGTAAGGGTGTGGTTCATTGCTACACACTAACCCATTAAACAGACTAAACACACTTAACTAAACAAAACACGCTAACATTAAAATAAGTATATAAACACGCAAAATGTTTGAAGACAAAAAAGCAAAAAAAAATGGTAGATAAAGAAATCGAGAAAGAGGAAAGGGAGAAGTAGAAGTGGACAGGAAATTAAGAAAAGGAAAAAATAGAAAAAGAAGTGCTCTGATATGCATTCGAAATAAGAGAGAATGAAGGGGTTGTAAAAATAAAATAAAGTATCTCTTTGTCGGGGACCAAAATAAAAGGCAAATAGTGACATTTGAGAGAGATTGAAGTCGCTCAAAGTCCACTGATTCGTGAAAGGCGGCTGGTCATTTAGTATCCATTTATTATTTACTGACCGTCACTAAAAGTCATTTATGTGAAGAGACGGAGGAAGAAGACAGATTATCTGACGTGCGTATAAAGTTTCTGATTATTTATAGGCAAACTGTTAATGGGAGTTTGAGGTGCTTCAACATTTCCACGTGAAAAGTAGAAGTAGAGGAAGAGGAAACGAAGCTGTCTTTGATAGGGTAATTACAGCAGAACTCCGTTAGCACCACTTTAACTAACATCAAGAGTATTATACCAGTAATTGAAGGGGCCTGTACGTAGCACATACCCTGTTAAAAATAATGACTAACTGCACCTCAAAAACACATCATTTAACCATAAAAAAAAAGAATACTGGACGGGTGCAGGTATGGCTGTGTGGTAAGAAGTTTGCTTCCTAACCGCATAATTCCGGGTTCAATCCTACGGAGTGATACCTTGAGCGAGTGTCTTCTACTATAGCCACAGGGTCCCCAAAGCCTTGTGAGTGGATTTAGTTGACGGAAACTGAAATAAACTCATCGTATCGTATCTATCTATCTAGATAGATACATTTTTATATATGACGTTGACCACTAACGTGGACATTCAATGTGCTAGAAATAGATCACATCTTGTGTCTAATAAGACCTTGTGTCTATTTCTAGCACATTGAATGTCCACGTTAGTGGTCAACGTCATATATATAAATGTACTTTAATCCCCTGAGATTGGAGATACTGTTTCTGAATCTCTTTGATTCTTTAAATGTGCTAGCTTCCTGGTAATTAATCGATATTAATTAATATATGATTTTTTACCCTATTTTTTAATAATATCTAGATAGATAGATAGATAGATAGATAGATACGATGGACAGGAGTGGCTGTGTGGTAAATAACTTGCTTACCAACCACATGGTCCTAGGTTC
>NC_068982.1:184617791-184620659 GCF_001194135.2 Octopus bimaculoides | reverse complement strand
GGAGAAGCAACTCAATTGCTAATCCCTTATATTTATGATATATATATATATATATATATAAAGTGTAGTATATTGCCACTTAAGTGTGGCTGACCCCTATGGGTGGATGTTACTGTTGCTTTTAGCCCCAGGAGGACATCTCCTCCAGCTGGCTTATCGACACACGACTGTGTCCTGTTTGCCAAGGGAAGTTATCCCTCTCACCTCGATCTGCAGCACGAACGTATCCGGATTTCAGGGTTATTTCCCTTCGTCGGCGTCCGACAGCTGATGACCTTGGTGAGAGAGACAAAAACCTGGCAAACTTATATCTTCTTTTCCAGTGAAATTCTTCACTGATATTTCAGAATGATACAAGAAATAAAAGACAGAGACAGATGAAAGAATAGGGAGGAGAGATAGAATTCAATACATACGTATATATACCATTTTTCTTTATTATTTGTAATGAGTAGAAAGTTACAAGAGTTACTCAAGAGCTCAGACTTTCGTGTTTGATAAATGACATACGAAACTCACGAACCTTGAGGCATTTTTGAAAATTTGTGCTGATAAAAAGGAATAAAAATCACACACGCACGCGCGTGCGTGAATATGTTTATATCTGTATGGGTGCATCTTTATATGTATGTATAGGAGTGGCTGCGTGGTAAAAAGCTTGCTTCCCAGCCACATGGTTCCGGGTTCAGTCTCACTGCGTGGCACCTTGGGCAAGTGTCTTCTACTATAGCCCCAGGGCCGCCCAAAGCCTTGTGATTGGATTTGATAGACAGTGTGTGTGTGTGTGTCTGTGTTTGTCTCCCACTGCCACCTTCGTTTGACAACCGATGTTGGTATGTTTACGTCCCCGTAACTTAGTGGTTCGGCTATAGAAACCAATAGAATAAGTACTAGGCTTTCAAAGAATAAGTCCTGGGGTTGATTTTTTCGACTGAAGGCGGTGCTCCAGCATGGCTGCAGTGAAATGACTGAAACAGGTAATAGAATATGCATATGTATCTCTCTCTCTCTCTTTCCCACTTTCTCTTTCTTTCTACATATATATACATATATATACATATATATACATATATATACATATATATACATATATATGTGCGTGTGTGTATAAGTATGTAAGTGTGCGTGTATGTATGCGTATGGAGGTCAACTATGCCCTTCATTCCTTCAGGGCCAGCAAATAAATTACCAGTCAGATACCGGCTCCACGTAATTGACTTGTCCTTTCCTTCACAACTGAAACGTGGAACGGGTCGGCATCTTCAGTTATTCGCCAAGAAATCGGGTATCTGGTCTTATGGCGAAAGAGATTTTTTTCTTTTTCTTTTTTTTTTTTTTGTAAAGTTTTGTAAATGAGATTGAAGACAGGTGAACTCATGGTTAGGGTTTTGGCTACATGCTTGTTATATTAGGAGTTCGATTTCTGTTCTTACGTTGCTCCAGCCTAATCAGTTGAAGGTGAGCACCAACCATCTGCTAGTGTATACCTTGTTCCCCACAACTGTCACATCCTCGATGTTTCACTGTATCTGGAGTGGAAACGCACAGAGAGTTGTCTATGTTCGCTCGCGGCTAGGCAAGCCCCTTAAACACACACACACACACACACACACTCACAAACGGTTAAATGCATACATATATGCATCAATGTATACATATATGTATGTATATATTATGATGTATATATAGTTGAAGGTGTGGCACATAGGAGAAGTGACTTCAACAATAGCCCCGGACCAACCAATGTCTTTTGAGTAGATTTGTGTGTGTGTGTGTGTGTGTGTGTGTGTGTGTGTGTGTGTGTGTGTGTGTGTGTGTGTGTGTGTGTGTGTGTGTGTGTGTAAAACTAATCAAAAGACATACTACGTATATCTAGCTACTGGAAATAAGAGTTTTACTGTTATTTCCAGCAGGTAGATATACCTAGTATATCTTTTGATTCATTTTAATCCTTCAGCTATTTAATGTTTTTTTGGGGTCTGCAACCGCCTATATTATTGATTCTGTTATTATCATTTTTTTAAATTGTTACACTAGATAATAACGGAGTCAATGGTATATATGTATATATGTATATATATGTATATATACATATAAAAACAAATGGTAAATGAGTATATGCATATATACGTACAGGTATGTGCATACCGACATCCACCTGTATGTATAGGTGCATATCTGGGTACAGGACATTGCAAACAAAACGTAGACGAGAAAACACACAAGCCACATAGAGAACATTCTACTTCATCAGCTACCCACGTTTTAACACCGGCGTTTCGAAGAGCTTGGGCAGGACGCATATATATATATATATATATATATATATATACATATATATATATATATATATAAGACACACAGACACCGAGGCAAACGCATCCGCAGGCAGTGCACGCCATTAGACACACAAGCACATCCACACACCTGCATGTACATGCACACACATACACAAATAAGCACTTACACACATACACAAATAAGCACTTACACACATACACACACACACACACATATACACATACATAAGCTACAGTAACGATTGAACACACCATTAAGCAAATCACTGTTGTGTGACAAATCATTGACTAGTTTACCACTGGTTACCATAGTTACTGTACTGATGCTTTGTATATGGTAGTGATAGCGGGGGTGGGGGTGTAGTGATAGTAAATGAAAGTAGCAGTAATGGAGGAGATAGTAGCTGTGGTGTTTGTGGGATTGTGGTGGTACAGTAGTAGTTGTTGCTTTGAGGTATTGGTGGTAGTGGCGATGGTGGTGGTGGTGATGGTGGTGGTGGTGGTGGTGGTGGTAGTGGTGGTGGAAGTAGTAGTAGTAGTAGTAGTAGTAGTAGTAGTAGTAGTAGTA
>NC_068982.1:184613214-184615289 GCF_001194135.2 Octopus bimaculoides | reverse complement strand
GTGTGTGTGTGTGTGTGTGTGTGTGTGTGTGTGTGTGTGTGTGTGTGTGCTTGCCTTCAGTCCAAAATGCACTGTCGCCTAAACAGGCTGAATGTTCAGTCAGCTGTGCCAAATCGTATGCGCTGCATCCAAACAGCTGCGCTAAATCGTTTCGTTCCGTGGTTTACATATTTGTCTATATGTTTATATTATCAACAAGCACCAGGGATTGTGTCCAATTTTCAATGCTCATCTTGCAAATATCTCTGTTTCCAGACATTTCTAGTTGGATAAGTATTGTCGTCTGTTAGAACTGATACTTCGAGCAGAAGTTGTTCCCTGTTTTCCTGGGGGACTTTGATAACAATATCTGATTTGTTAGTTTTTATTTCATTGTCTATGTTGATTGATATATTTTAGAATGTAATCCCTTTATCATTTTCTGAGTCCCTTTTGTTTTGACTTTTCATCACGCAGGCTTAATTTCCAGCGTATGAAAGCCTCCAATTCTGTCAATTCCTGCAGTTCTATTCTCTTGCAGCTATTGACAATACCGCTAATTATTTCTTTCCTACCTTTACATATCCTTCTTCTTTCTTGCCTTTAACCCTCCAACGCGGAGTATAGGCCACTTATAACTGAATTCCATGTCGCATAATTTTTCGCTTCTGTACTTATACTCTGCCATGAATGTCCCCCTTTCTCTAGTTCCCTTTGTGTTGATCTACTCCACGAGTTCTTAGGCCTACCCCTCTTTCTATATCCATCCGGATTCCACTGTAAAGCACTTTTCGCTACATTTGGTGTCTTTTCTAATTGTGCTACCAATCCACTTCCACTTTTTCTTAAATATTTGCTCTCTAATCGGAACTTGATTCGTTCTTTGCCATAGCTCCATATTGCTTATGTGTTCAGGCCATCTAGTTTTAAGTATACTACGCAAGCACCTGTTGATGAATGACTGTATTTGCTTATTTGACCTAACTGTTGTTCGCCATGTCTCAGCCCCATACAATAACACCTATCCTGCAATTACTTAATATGTTCTGCTTCATTATGTGTTTTTGGTGCTGTCTGGTAGGAGAGCTTGGATCCAGTGTCCTTAATTTTATCTTTGGATGCGATACAGCTGGAATTAAAGATAGATTTGGTTTCGGTCAGGTGTCGATTAATTTATAGCTGTCTAAAGCATGTAACAGGGCTAATAATCGCTACCTAATGGCTGTCCTAAGCACAGCTAGTCTTAGTTCCGTGTTTAGAGGCTGCTTTGTCGCAAGATACATTAGCATCTGTTCGGTTAAACTAAACGACTACCTATCCTAACCGTTTTCATATCGCGTGTTCAGTCCGACTAAAGTGCTCCTCTCACCTGCATATTTTGGGGCCTTGATTATTGCTGTGGTGTTTGCACATATTCTGATCAGAATGGAACACATCGGAAATAGATATAGTCGGGAATGTACTACAGCCAGCATCAGGAAAAGTAAATTCTGCCATTGGATCAAAGATTTATCTCTTGTAAATGTTCCCTTGTATTTGCGCCTCATTCTTGTACTTTCATCCTCAAAATCTTGGATTGTGTAGGCAACAAAAGATGCTCATAAGTCTTGGAGAGGAGAGCGTACATCGCAAATCAGGGAAAGAAAGGCACATATTGTTGGCCTAGCCTTAGAGCAGTTCCGGTCACCCTTACTTTCAATCGTCTAAAGCCCCCACCTCCACCCTCCCAAAATTAGATAATCGACATAGGCGCTATCCTATCTTCTCTTGTTATTAAACGACGTGAAAAAGTGGTGGTGGTGGGGAAACTACTGCTAGGAAAGGATCTCGGCGTACACTCCGATAATCAGCGATGATGAATTGACAGTATTATATTGTTGATGGTGAAGTGTTTATTAAGTGAAGTTCGTTTGTTGAGCCGTGTTTTTTATATACTTTGTCAGGTTTACCCTTTTCTGTACATCTTTCCCTGGAGTGTTTTCCCTCCTAGCAACAGCAATTTGGTATGTAAATTTGTGAAAAGAAGAAGGGAAATAAAAGATAAATGGTTGAATGGATAAGTTACTCTGTGTATATATATATATATATATATATAT
>NC_068982.1:184609886-184611994 GCF_001194135.2 Octopus bimaculoides | reverse complement strand
TATATATATATATATATATATATATATATATATATACACACACACATACATGTGGTGTGTGTGTCAGTGGATGTGTGTGTGAGAGAGAGAGAGTATGTAAAATCGTTAAACATTTATTGGAGAATCACGCAATAACTTTAGAGTATCATACGTATTTTATTTTCAATTTAGAAAAATATATGACACACACACACATACACACACAATCATACACATACACGCACGCACACACACACACATATATATACATATATACACGCATGGACGCATACACTCTCGCATATACGTATACACACATATACATATAAACATATATGTATATATGTGTGTGTGTGTGTGTTGACGAACCCGACACTTGGCGAAACTTCTCAGTAACTATGAAGCATTTCCTTGTAAATTTATTGAATAATTTTTCAGTTAATGTTAAGTCTAGCTTATATATATATATAATATTGAATCACATTCGTTAACGTGTGTGTACGCGCGCGCGCGCGTGAAGCTGAAGCTTCTTCTGTATCAGGCTGACGAATATTGGAACGAATTAAAAAGGAAAGTAGCGAGATGATATATAAGGAAAAATATTCGTAAACATATTGAAATATGATTTGTCATCGAGATTTAATTGGTTAGCTTTAAAACGTCTGATAATTTATCGTACATTCATTTATATAATTGACATATGCAGAGCATGACCTCTTCATATTCAAAACTAATATATCTTCATTCTTTTTTTTTTTTTTTTTTACATTACATAAAAGTAATGCAGTTTTAGCAAATATGAATAGCAGTTTTCAGTATGTGACTTCCTTTCAGGGTTTGGCAACGTGTACGCAGATAATAGGAGAGCACTTCCTGTGTCATATAGACCCATAGGGTCGGTTTCCCGGTTTCCGTGGAGTATATATCTCCCACACCCTGGACGGGAAGCCGGTCTGTCGCAGGATTACTTACTTTTGCCAGCTGAGTGGACGGGAGCAACGTGAACTGAAGTGTTTTACTCAAGAACACAACGCATCGCCCCGGAATCAAAACCACATTCTTACGATCATGAGTCCAACACCCTAACCAATAAGCCATGCACCTCCACTATGTATACGCGGGGAAGAAGCTATTTTTACTTGTTTTTATTTGGAAATTCTTCAATAAATACCGATAGTAGTGTATGCATTTATTAACTATTTCCGATCCTTTGTTGGAAACTGCAAAAGGCTATAATGCGATATTTTACTTCTCGAGAAATAAAGTTTGCACTTCCTGGAGCAATTAATCTATAAGGAAACATTATCTACATTAGACTAATTCATTTGCAATTATTAATATTTTCAATCGCTAACTAAACCACAAATATATTTCGTTAATGATGTGGAAAGGCGTCTTTCCGGTTCTTTATGTTGCTAGAATTCTTTCTTTTTAAAGGCATTTTCAGTAAGTTCCATATAGCATCTTTTTTTTTTACCGTAATTTTATAAAAAGACCTTAACTCGATAAACTGATTCTTAAGGAAGCTAAGTGGCGTTGACAAAACAGGTATTAGAGTTGTTACAATTAAAGAGGTGAAATATTGCGCGTTGGTAGTGGAAATTTCGTTTTACTGATTAGAGATGCAATGGAGATTTTAATGCAATTATAACTCACATTGTCGCTATTTCTGTTACATATCTTATGATAGCTACTGTTTATAGGAACTACATGTTCTTCTAACACGTAATACAAGCTTTTCTCTTAATCAGAAGATCTGAAACCTTTAGGAAATATAAATACTTCGACAAATACTTACTACCATACTGGAGAACACCATTGCCAATTCCACTACCTCTACAAAACTAAATGCAGCTATATCAAGCTCAGAATAATACAGAATACCGTGTAGATATCTTACCAGCGATCTTTTCTGCCTCCAAATGACTCTAGGTTAACACTTTCCTTCTTTCATTCAATTTGATTTTACACTTTACTTCTCTGTTGTTATTTTTCTCGAATGCATTGTATGTGCATGTATGTATGTATATGTCTATGTACGCGAATATCTCTGTATATACATGCATTTACGAGCACAAATGTATCTCTGTCATGTATCATATATATATATATATATATATATATATATA
>NC_068982.1:184607021-184607712 GCF_001194135.2 Octopus bimaculoides | reverse complement strand
TAGTACTTGTGTGTATAAAAGTGACCAGTAAGTGGTCTGTTAATATGCTAGAAAAAGATCACTTAAAAAATTATATATATACGTATAATTTTCACATGACCATGTTGCTGAATCAGCCACTGATTACTGTTTAATTCTATAAATACTGACAAGTGGAATTCAGCTTCATTAGCAGGAATGAAGTAGCACTTCGATGAGCATTCATTTCATGCGAAATTGATGTTCCAACCTGATGCACCCGTTTGCTGTTGGAAGGTTGTCCGCCTTGTCAGCAGATAGAAGCGTGTTTTGCTTGTGGCTAAAGAGTCTTTGACTCTTGTTTCTAGCAATGCTGGGACTGCCCAGCACATTTAGTCACGTTTAGTGACGGTGAATTTTTTCCTTTTTGGTTTTAAATTACGTCTAACCACCTTAATCATTATATATATATAAATATATATATATATATATTCCAAAATGTAATTACACGTAGATTGTTGGTGATTTGTTTCCTCCGTTTTCCTTTTCTTTTGGACCTTCCTATGTCTTTTGTTTCTGAAGAAGAGGCTTGCTCGAAACGTAAAACACCCTTTCTTTCCTTCTCTGAGCGTCTTATTAATTCTTTGCATGTACCACGTCCTCCCGTTTTTGTGTTTTTTTCTTGTCTTTTCTTCTCCGCTTTTTGATTAATTATATATATATATATATATAT
>NC_068982.1:184600157-184605706 GCF_001194135.2 Octopus bimaculoides | reverse complement strand
GCCTGTAGAGCTTATCCCGAACGGGTAGTGCTTCTCGATAGCACTGCCAGGCCAGGGATCTCTGGCAGATAGATAGATAGATAGATAGATAGATAGATAGATAGATAGATAGATAGATAGATAGATAGATAGATAGATAGATATGTCAGTAGATAAGTAGGCAGGTAGTTTGGTAGATAGGTTTTTAAATAAGGTTACACATACGCTTAGATATGTACACGATCAATAGATGACCCTAGCATCATTGTCTGCTAAGAGAGGGAGGGAAGAGAATGAAGAAAAATGGGGATCTATTTTAAAACGAAACACTTTGAAACTTGGGACACTGGTAGAATGTGTCATATAAAACATCTTTTACTCTTAGTCTTCTTAACAAAAAAAAAAAAAAAAAGGAATTGGCAAGTTATTCCATGTTAAAGTTGTATTTCTGTAATTTCAACCAATCACTGACGTCTATTCAGCTTAATAGAGTTACTGCTGGGCGGTCATAAAAATGTTATTCCCTGTGACATATTTCATCCGGTTTAATCGTAATTTATACGCATATATTGTTTATATAATAAATTACGCTGTGCGTATCTATGTGTGTAACAATTTTAGAGTTCGGATTCTAGAGTTAGGGTTAGGGTTACGGTTACGGTTAACAGTCTAGTTAGGGTTAGGGTTAGGGTTAGAGTTAGGGGATTAATACGATATACACCGTTACAGCGCTAACTGTTTTCAACTGAATAGACGTCAGTGATTAGTAGAAATTATCGAAATAAGACAATTTTTTACATGAAATAAGTTCGAATACAAAAATATTTTTCTGTTCTATAACACAAAATAGGTAAGTATACGAAGTTTGAAAGCCTTTCGGTACCAAAAACACTACATAAAACATAAATGAAAACTGGTGCCCCCGTTTTAAAATAGATCCAAAAATGGCGTTTGTCGTTTGATTAGCATGGGTTAGTGGGGCATCTCCACTATTATCAACACAACAGCGACAACAACTAAAATAATAACAGCAGCAGCTTACGGAAGATCAACTAAATCCCTCTATAATTAGAACTGTACAGTCTTTAAGGCAATGCAAGCCTAGATAGAATAAAAGACATGATGGTCACAGCTGGAATGTATTCAATCAGAGATGAATCAACTCAATCAGGGCTAACTAGGCAAGGGTCAAATATATGAAAGCTATAAGCAAAAAAGAAATGGACCTTCTATACAATCACATCTATTAAGAACAGCCGCCAAATCTCCCTCAAATCACACTCTAATATATCTAATATAGAAGGATAGACTGGACGGTCTAACTGAGATACACACACAGAAAAGAAAAGGAAAAGAAAGAGGGTAAAAATAAGTAGAAAGATGATTATGTTCGGAACACGTTTGATCACAGTTCTGCTCAATGGGAGCTTAAACCCTGGGCCCCAAAACACCAACAATAATTTCTATACAAGACCTTTCATCATAGTGAGTCTTATTTCTTGTTATCTCTCATCTTTTAAACTTATTTTCGTTGTTGTTGTTACATTTTACAATAAATCGTCTTTATTGCAGCAGCTGACTGCCGCAATATAGTTTTTTCATTATAGTGCAACCACAGCAAGTTTTATTTTTCTATTTTATTCTATTTTACTTTATTTTATGTTAGTATAGAGTAATAATCGACCAAAGTATATCATTGGTATTTATGTTATTCACTGTAAATGGATATTTGCTGAAAATAATCTCTTGGTTAAGTATTTCTGTTAACATAAGTTGGTTAGTTTTTTTTCAAATTCCACATTTGCACAGAACTAACTTATGTCACCTCACCCCTCCCTTTCTGCTGTAATACGGCTGCGACGATGTTTGCCGGAGTGTGTTCATGTAAAATTTACAAAGATCTCTTTACAAATTTTGTTGGAAGCTTACTGAAGTTCTATTGAATATAACTATATGGTTAAGATGTTTGCTTCGCAACTTCGTAGTTTCGAGTTCAGTTCCGCTACACGGCACTCTGGTCTTTTATTATAACCTCAGGCCGACCAATGTCTTGTGAGTGAATGTAGTAGAAAAAACTGTGAGAAGCCCGCCGTGTATAAATTTGTGTATGTGTACGTGTGCGTGTGTGTGTGCGTGTGTGTGTGTGTGCGTGTGTGTGCATGTATGAGTGTGTGTGTGGCAACCAATGTTACTTTGCTTCAGTCCCCGTAATCTAGCAGTGCGGTAAAAGTTGGTGTTAATACTAGATTTAGAATAAGTCGATTTGTTTGACTAGACCTACAAGACGGTGCTCCAGCAAAGCTGCAGTCCAATGAGACTAATCATAGAGAGTGAGACAAAAATAAAAGAGTAACAGAATATTTATAAAAGAATTACGTCCATTTCAAAAGAAGCGAAGGGTGTGAAGCGCAAAATGAACAGCTTCTATTGTTTCAACGATCTAGCAGTTTATAAAGAGAAAAGATTTGTACTGCATGTTTACGTCTGATGGAGTGTCAGAATTAATGGTGTCACAGCAAGACAGAAACAAGACATTCTACTCTTAGTTCAACAACATTGTGTAGCACACCACGAAGATCCAGAGATTCGTGATGCATGGGAGAAAAAAATCAAGTCAATATGAAGTATTGAAACTAAGCTACAGTTAAAAGATGCTAGTTACAATAGTTATAAAAAGAGGCCTCTGAATATGGGGCTGTTGTTTTCAGACCACTTAATGACGTCATATAGTTCTATCTAAACAATTTGTGTAGCAAGCTGTAATAAACAAATTTTATGAGACATTGATTACACGCGTTGAAGAGATTGCTGAAGTATCCCGTGGTTTTGAATACTGCTACAGAAATTGATAAATATTTTATATAAAGTAGTTTTACGGGTTGTAAATGTTGTCATTGAAGAACTGACTACATAGCGCAAGATTCTGGAAAAAGAGTTGTTTGACAACGTAAAAGTAGACACAAGTTTGTTGTTGATGCATATTGGTATTTTAATCTAATGCTGTTTCAAGTGTGTATATTGATTTAATCCTAGCCTTGTTAGCTTTCGCACAAATCAGTAAATGTCTTGTTTTACTGACTTTTGTATCGAAACAAGCCTGGAATTTTCGTTACTGAGGTGGCCAAATCTTGTTGGTGATCCACCAGCGTTCTGAGCAAAGTTGTGTATTTTAACTCAAAGTCTCTTTGAAACATTTCTGTGACAAAATATTACAACTCGATCCGTTCCACATTTGTAAACACATTATAAATGTTATACACACAGCATTTCAATCGTCTTTTGTTCATTTTCTGAAGAAGAGGTATAGGCACTGCGGAACTGCAGCACCCCCTATTTCCACTCGATGTTATCGATAACATTCAATGCAATGAGTCCCTTTTTCTTTAAATTCTTTCTTTATATTTGTGCATTATATAAGCCTTAAGCTTACTGTCAGTAGCCATCCCCTAATTTATGAAAAAAAATACAAAAATCCTTGTATAGAACGGTGCGCTTCACAGTTCCAAGATGCGGTGTAATGCTCACATGTCCGAGATAGGAAGCTGCAGGCTAGGGAGAGAGAGTACTGCCGTTCACGTAATGCCGATCCTGGTGTGCTGGTGAAAGGTAGTGCTTCTTTTTGACTCCGCGTGAGTTGTGCTTAAAATCGTATTTATATTCTTGAGTGTGATAAAGTGTAGAATTAGATTATTATCCTCCTTCCAGCTACAGTGTTGCTGCCAGGATTTGAAAAACAGGTCAGATTCCCCCCCCCCTTATTTTGTGATATAGAGGGGATTTTTGAAAAACAAGGGGGAATTCGCGGCGATGTTCAGTGAATAAATTAAATACACTACACGGCAGTAACTAAAACGCGAACCGATCAAGTTTATGTATAAATTTTCTTCCTATATGTTTGTTTCCTTTTACAAAATATTAAAACAGCGGCTAAACATTTTTTTGAAGCAGCACCCCAACTAATTTTATCTACGAGCCTCCACTGGGTACAACAAAGGTTAGCTTCTGGTTTCTTTGATTTGCTGATGTGACTCCATATCTAGTGACGAACATATTAATGCTTTATATATATATAAAATATGATTTACTAGCTAAAAATGCTGTAAATTTTCCCTGCAAGAAACAAATCCACATTGATTTTAAAATTTGCTGAAATAGTGGTATTTGTTTCAGAATGAACGAATTTGCAACCTTGCAATGTTGATGGAGATGAGTAGGGGTGAGGGAATTACTCCTGAATTTATTTCAGACTGCCAGCGAGGTTTTAGCCTAATTAATCAATTCACAACAAAGTGAAAAACCCATTTATGTGAATGTTATTTGAATATGCTAATGAGTATGAAAAGCAATCAATTAAATGAAAGTTCTATATGTTTAGATAGAGTTCACAAAGAATGAGTAAATACCAAAAAGAGAAAGAAAGAGTGGCTTAAATGTTATTCTTTGCAGTTTTGTGTCAAATATTTCAAATATTTTGTTAGCCCACATAAACTATGCTTTGTGTGAAGATTTTCACATTTAGTAACGGGATGGTTTGTCAACGAACTTTGTAATTAAATGAATTTACATTTCCCTACCTCCAGCGAATTGGTAATTGCTGGTTGCTTCAAAATTTGGCGCAGGGTTAGCTATTTCAGGGTGATGGAAGTTAGTAGCTTAGATCGACACCCGTAATAATGAAAGGTGATATTACATCGACACCCGTAACGACTTTGGAAGTATTTAAATTCGGAACATAAAGCGTGGAAACAAATGCCGCTCGTGATTCTGCTAATTCGCCGCCATTTTAATCCTTTCAACTATAGGCACAAGGCTTGAAATTTTTGGGGAAGGCTCAGTCGATTAGATCGACCCCAGTACGCAACTGGTACTTGATTTATCGACCCCGAAAGGATAAAAAAAAGCAAAGGCGACTCGGCGGAATTTGAACTCGGAACATTGCGATGAGTGAAAAACCGCTAAGGATTTTGTCCAGCGTGCTAACGATTCTGCCAGCTCACCGATTTGATAAGGATAACAACAACAATGATGATAATCCTTTTTTCTAAAGGCAGAAAGCCTAAAATTTTTGGGGAAGAGGATAATTAATTACATCGATCCTAGTACATTAGTGGTACTTATTTTATCGACCGCAAAAGGATGAAAGGCAAAGTCGACCTAGGCGGAATTTGGAGTCAGAACATAAAGCCGGACGAAAAGCCGCTAAACATTTTGTCCGATGTACTAACGATTCTGTGTACTCGCTGCCGTTTTAATAATAGGCACAAGGCCCGAAATTTTGGGGGAGTCGATTAGATCGACCCCAGTACGTAACAAGTACTTAATTTATTGACCCCGAAAGGCAAAGTCGACCTCGGCAGAATTCGAACTGAGAACGTAAAGACAGACGAAATACCGCTAAACATTTCGTCCTGCGTGCTAACGTTTCTGCCACCTCACCGCCCTATCGCGTGCTAACGTTTCTTATTTCTTTATTGCCCACAAGGGGCTAAACATAGAGGGGACAAACAAGGACAGACGAAGGGATTAAGTCGATTACATCGACCCCAGTGCGTAACTGGTACTTAATTTAT
>NC_068982.1:184593872-184599406 GCF_001194135.2 Octopus bimaculoides | reverse complement strand
TGAATTCTTCAGAACTTTAAAATTTTACTTCGTTTTAATAAAAGTTTATAAAAATTCAATAAAGATTCCTTTGATAAGTTCCTACGCATATATAAGCTTTCAGCAGTTTTGATGAGTTTATTTTATTAAAATATCTAAATATATAGTCCTGGGTGTGACTATAAACTACATCCAGTAGCGGGACCCTGGGACCCTAGTTTCAGGGTGTGATGAATGAGGAACCACCCCTTAGCCACTATTGTTACCAGGTCTACTCTGGCCTGGAGTGGTAGCACCTGTAAGCTATGGGTTAACTAGCAAACCCCCTGCGAGTGGCGGGGGGGGGGGCTGTTAAATCATAGTTGCCATATTCCCTGCGTGGCGTAAGAGGCCATTAAAAGGGGCGGGAGCGAAGGAACTGGGAATCCACTCCTAGTAATTTCATATTTCTAAAAAGACAAGGGGGGATGGAGGAAGGTTAACAACTAATCTCACCCTAGCACTAGGGTCATGGAATGTACGTGTGTGTAGCACAAGTAAGGTAAAGAGGGGTGAGATAGAGAGTGCGATGATGAGAAGGATAGGTGTACTGGCACTGAGTGAAACTAAGATGAAAGGTAAGGGAGAGTACCAGTTTGGTGATGTGACCGGATGAGTGTCGGAAGTAGAAGGGGGAGGGATTGTGAGGGAGTGGCATTGCTGGTGAGTGAGCGTGTGAAGGGGGATGTGGTGGAGTGGAGGGAAGTGTCTTCAAGGTTAATGTGGGTGAAGAGATGTGGGTGCATTTTAGTGCATATGGTCCAGGGAGTGAAAGGAGTGAGGTGGAAGTAGAGGAGTTCTGGAGGGAACTGACAGAGTGTGTGAATAGGGTGGGGATAAGTGGTTATGTGGTGGTGTTGGGTGACTTGAATGCGCGAGTGGGAAATGAGGAAGTAGAAAATGTAGTGGGGAAATATGGAGTTCCTGGTCGGAATGAGAGTGGAAGGAGGTTGTTGGAGCAGGAGATGGTGGTGGGGAATAGTATTTTTAAAAAGTGGGAGGAGAATAAGTTCACATGGTGGAGGGTGGAGGGAGGAACAGTAGTGGGTAGGGCCTTGATGGGTTATGTATTAATTGATAAGAAAGTGGCAGGAAGGTTGGTGGATGTGCATATGATGAGAGGTGAAGGTGGAGGAGTGTCAGATCACTTCTTAGTACAGAGTAAGTTGAAGGTGTGCTCAAAACGGAATGTTAGACGAGTGACAGAGAGGAGAGGTTGTGAAGGTGAGGGAACTGGACAGGAGAGAGAAGGAGAAGGCGTATATAGAGAAACGGAGAGGTGAATATGAACAGGTAAAAAAAGGGGAGGTAGATGTGAAGGAGGAGTGGGAGGCTTTTAGAGAGGCAGTAATGAGAGGTGCCTCTGAAGTTTGTGGTACACGAGTGGTTGGAATGGGTGTGAGGAAAAGTAGTGAGTGATGGAATGAGCAGGTAAGGGATGCTGTGGCAGAGGAGAAAAGGGCCTTTGAAGAGCGGTTGCAGAAAAGGGATGGAGAGGCTTCTGATCGCTACAGAGAATGGAAGAGGTCAGTGAAGAGAGTGAAGAGGGTGGCGAAATGGGAAGTGAGGGAAAGGTTCGGGAAAAAGTTGAGTGAACATTTTGTAAGAAATAAAAAGATGTTTTGGAAAGAGGTACAGGGGGTAAGAAAGGTGGTTGGATGAAGGGAAGAAAGGGTGAAGGATGTAAACGGAAATTTGTTGAAAGGAAGTGAGGACGTACAAAGGAGATGGGCAAAGTATTTTAGAGAGCTGCTAAATGTGGAGGATGTTACGGAGGCAAGTATAGTGGCTGTAGGAGGAGAGAGGAGAATGCCTGTTGTTGGGGGAATGGACCTTCGGTGCAAAATTGAAGGGGGGAGGTGAGGGAATCCTTGCGGCAGATGGCAAACCGGAAGGTGCCAGGTATAGATGGGTGTACACTAGAACGCCTAAAGAAAGGAGAAGTGACAGTGATTGAACGGTTAGTGAGGCTTATGAATGTTTGTTATATAGCTGGAAGAGTACCAAAGGACTGGTGCAATGCCCGAATAGAGCTACTGTACAAAGGGAAAGGGGATAATTGTGAGTGTGGAAATTTTAGGGGTATAACTCTGTTGTGTGTGGTTGTATAGGAGAATTCTGATTGTAAGGATGAGGAACCAGACAAAGAGTGTACTAGGGGAGGAGCAGTATGGTTTTAGGGGTGGAAGCGGGTGTGCAGATGAAATATTTGTAGTAAGGTAGACGTGTGAGAAGTTTTTGGCAAAAGGGAGGGAGGTGTATTAGGCCTTTATGGATTTAGAGAAAGCATATGACCATGTGGATAGGGTTGCCATGAGGAAGCTGTTGCGGTTGTAAGGAGTAGATGGTGGATTGTTGAGAGCTGTACAGAGTTTTTATAAAGAAATTACGGCGTAGGTTAGGGTGGGTGGTGAAGTAAGTGCGTAGTTTGATGTGAAGATGAGGTTAAGACAGGGTTGTGTGATGTTTCCGTGGCTGTTTAATTTATATATGGATGGTGAGGTAAATGCTAGAACCTTTGGTAGGGGAGCCCAAATGGTGCGAGAAAATGGAGAGAAATGGTAGGGGAATCAATTGTTGTTTGCTGATGATACAGCACTGGTGGGAAATTCGGAAGAGCAACTGAGGAGACTGGTGGTAGAGTTTGGAAGAGTGTGTGAGAGGAGGAAACTGTAAGTGAATGTAGCAAAGAGTAAGGTGAGGATATATATATATATATATATAAAGGATGTGCTGAAATTATCTTTAAATCTTTTGAAACTTATATTTACTCAAACAATGTGGACGTAATTTTCTCACAAAAAAAAAATCACAATTAGTTTTTCACATACTAACTCTTAATAATTAGAGTGGACATTATTGTGAGGAAATGTTACTTCAACACAGAGAGATTAAGGCAAGTGGTTTTGTTAATATTGTCAAAACATTACTCTGAGATGGAGTAATCTCAATTCATACAAGGCAATAAAACATATAGTTCTAATAATGTTGTCAAAACCACAGGGAAAGAAATGCCTTTTAATTGAAATACCAATTCAAACAAACGTATATCCCCCGAAAGAAATAGAGAAACGACCCAAATATAATATTTTCTGTTATAGTCTGAAATGTTGAGGAGGGAGCTAATCGATTACATCGACCCCAGTACTCAACTGGTTCTTATTTTATCAACACCGAAAGTCGACCTCGGCGGAATTTGAAGTCAGAACATAAAGCCGGAAGAAATGTCGCGAAGCATTTTATCGAGTGTTCTAAGTATTCTGCTTGCTCGTTGCCTTAAGCTACCCAAATATCTGGTAACAGAGACAACCAGAATGCGGGGATTGAAAGTAGGAACATTTCCATTAAATTGCCTCGGGAATGATTAAAAGCGCTGCATAACAAAAACGGTACGACTTAGAACCGTACACAAATATATTATTCAGAGCACTTTCAATATAACAAAATACACAGACAAACAAAACACTTCACATAATCAAAGCACATAGTGCTGCGCTCGATTGAGTAATTAAAGCAATAAATTCAAGGCATTGAATTAAATTTTATTTTCAATTTTTATTGTATTTCATGAGCTAATTATTATTATATTATTTATTATAACAAATTAACATGGAGTACTCTACTCAGCAATTAATTGTTTTATAATATGCATAGGGAAAGTTTTGTGAAATAAAAATCTAGCAAATTAGATGGATTATGATGCTGAACGTTATATAAATATTTAAAAATACTTAGCAAACAGATGGATTTTGATGTACAAAAATACAAGACGTTGAAGTCGATGCAGAATCATTCTTTGAAGGCCATCATACATTATCAACTAGACACACAATTAAAATACATTTTTATTTGTTAATAGAACCTCCATTGTCTACAGCACTAAACATGCTGAAACTGTTCAATAGTGTTAGTATGAAAAAGATATAAAAATGTTTGTATGTCAGATTGTAGATTGAATTGTCTAATTGCATTATCGGCACTCGGGCAAACCAATGCATTGGGCCCTATAGTATTTATTTATTGACCGCAAGCCACTGTATACATATGTCATAATTGAGCCCCTCCATCCGTGAGGTCCCAGGCAACTACCCATGCCTTAAGACGGCACAGATTGTGAAATTGCTAGATATGGGAGGAATCTTTCTTTCATCTAATGTAGACCGAGCGGCACCAACTCAAAGACGAGCTGTGAAACCGTTTATGTGAATGACATTTGGATATGCTAACAAGTATTAAAAAAGTACTAACTGGATGGAAGATCTGTTAGTCTATGTAGAATTTATAAGACTGGGTAAAGCCAAAGAAGGAAAGAGAGTTTCTGAACGCTGTACCTTGAAGAACAGCCGCAAGACAGGTAAGCCCTGTTCATTGTGCAACAACATGAATCAAGTTGATTCCATCAGGAATCATCACAGAAATGTTATGATTTATATGGAAGGTGGGACGTGTAAAGATTCCCATTTGGTGTCCACAGCAGAATGCACCAAACACAACTTGATTTATGTTGGTTATACAACAGAACAATTAAACAAAAGATTCAAGGGGCACAGGTATGACGTCATGCATAATAATCGTAGTTCGACAGAACTTGGTGGACATTTTACATCAAGTGGCTGCAATTTTGAGGAACACCTGAAAGTGCATATTCTCGAGAAAATATTCTGAATCTACTACACTTTCAGTTCTCAAAATGCATGAGGACAAATATAATATGCTTGTGAGTTATGAACATCACGCCCTGGAAGAATGAATCTACACAAAACTGTTCGGCTAAATATTCTTTTTTCACTTCTTTTTTCTTTATTTTTCCTTTTGCCAGTGGCAAAATTGACGGATAATGTAATTCTGTCAAAGTTGGAACGCAGGATTTCCCAACAACTACTTCCGACACTTTCCCGAGGGATGGCAAGGAGTCGAATCCTGCTACCTCTCACACAAATGACCTTCCATTAGCAACCCTTTCCGGCCATGGTTTGACCACAGTCTCCAACAGTTTCACATAGCCATCTGTATTGAGCCTATGACTTCGTACAAAGATGTGAGGCTGCATGGTGTCACCCTCACTGGAGGCACACCCAAAGACAATCACAGTTTCGAAGACCTTGGTTTTCCTGATGTCCATATCATGTCTTACAGCTTTTACAATGTTCATAGAGTGTTGAGCAGCAGAAATGATGTCCGGCGCGAATCGTCGTGATGCAGGTAACACCTTCCCAGTACTCAGATGGCTGCCAGTCCTCCATATCAGCTTACTGTTTTCAGCTACAACTTTAATCTTTATGCTCTCTGACGCCGTTGACTGTTTACCAGAACATCAAGCTGTTCCTGAAAAAGGGAGACATAGAAAATTATCAGAATTTAGCCCGAAAATCCTGCCTATGTATGTATGTATGTATGTATGTATGTATGTATGTATGTATGTATTATGTATGTATGTATGTATGCATGTATGTGTGTGTGTGTATGTATGAATAAATATATATATATATATATATATATATATATATATATATATA
>NC_068982.1:184591992-184593784 GCF_001194135.2 Octopus bimaculoides | reverse complement strand
TAGATAGATAGATAGATAGATAGATAGATAGATAGATAGACAGACAAAGAGACAGACAGACGGATAGATAGATAGATAGATAGATAGATAGATAGATAGATAGATATACATATAAATACATACAAGCACACATACATACATGCACACACATACAATCACACATACATACATACATACATACATACATACATACATACATACATACATACATACTTCATACATACATACATATCGACACTATATTGTAGTGAACCATCATCAGTACCTCTAGCTTCAGTTATGACGAACCATTCGGAATCATTTTACTCACGAACAAAGAGGCGCCTAAAATATATAACTTTTCCTCAAGTAGAAATATGCAGGTTATATATAGATTAATTTTGTTACTGTAGTGGTGTGGAATCAATGCTTCCTCTGTTTGGTTTAACTGGGACATATTTTTGCATGGCATACAAAAGAGATATTCATTATGAAACATAAGTACTTCTACTTTCTACATAAAATACATGCATTTTTTAATATTTACTTATTCGCTAATCTTATAGTTTGCATTTCTGATATATATTATGTCCAGTTCCAAATTGACGTTTGTAACTGTTAAACACTTTTCTTCCGTTTTTCTCTAGTCTAGAACACTATGCTAATACAGTGACATAATTTTGCAATATTTGTTGTAATGTCACAGTTTCTCTCTGTCTCCTCACTACATATATGCGTGCGTGTATGTATGTATGTATGTATGTATGTATGTATAGGGAGAATTCACGAAAAAACAACAGACGAAGACAGGTGGTGTAAACAACAAATGGATGTATTAGTATAACGCTCGGGAATAGAGAAAGTCTTTAACATTTCGAGCCTACGCTCTTCAACAGAAAGGAACACAGAAAGAAACAAGGAGAGAAACAAGGGGAGAGAAAAAAAGTATGTATGTATGTATGCATGCATGTATGTATGTATGTATGTATATATGTATGCATGTGTTTTGGCGACTAAACCGGCAAACCTACCACGTTTGTTTGGTAAAAGATAGCCAACAGATCGGAAAACAAAACCTCTCAAAGGGCAGGCGAACTCAATTGAGTCCACGGCTATCCAACAGCTTGGTAATGAGAGACCACTAGAGCATGATTAGACATTTGTCTAGGAGAAGGAAAATTCTGATCAAACGCATGCGACTTCGTTTGCAACCAACCAATCATGTAGAGTATTTCTTCTTTTTGAACGAACGCATTCGTTGTTTAATGAGTGGGAATGGCTCTGTGCAAGGCTTTTCTTTACTTTAAAAAGCTTCAAGCATAAGCATTGTTTAATTTCTCACCTCTTCGTCAGGTGTTAGATACTATGGCCGTAACTGAAAAAGACGAAAACCTCAATGAAAAATTCTATGATGGAATGAAGGCATGTGTGGGCGTGGGTTGGTAAGCTCTCTGAACACCTGCTGCAAGAGAGGCACCCATTGTTACTACATCTCTGCAAAAGAATGTAAGCCACCTGCAGGACTGAAAAGGCATATCTCTGCTGCTTTGAGAGAACAAACAGGCAATGGCATGGCTAGAAGTCAACCCTTCATACATGCATGCATACGCGCATGTATGTATGTATGTATGTATGTATGTATGTATGTATGTATGTATGCATGTATGTATGTATGTATGTAGGTAGGTATGTATGTATGCATGTATGTATGTATGTATGTATGTATGTATGTATGTGTGTGTATGTATGTATGTATTATGTGTGTGAGTATGTATGTGTATGTATGTATGTATGTATGTATGTGTGTATATGT
>NC_068982.1:184589681-184591450 GCF_001194135.2 Octopus bimaculoides | reverse complement strand
ATCAAGACGGCGCCCCTATCAACATATTGCTGGAACAAGGCAAGGCAAATACACACACACACACACACACACACACACACACACACACACACACACACACACACACCGCATACATACACACACACCATACATATATACATACGTACACACACAGACATACACTCATGCACACACGCACACGCACACGCACACGCACACAACACACACACATACACACACATATATTTAATAGTCACGAAATATGAATGAGGGGGCTGAAGCACCTATATTGCTAGAAATAAGAGTTTAAATACTCTTAATGATTCTATGAAGCTTACAGTGAAAATACACTGATAGGTGAGATAACCGCCCCATGAGCGTCTCTAGGATCACTAGACTAGACAAGCTTCATCTATCTGTCGTAGACTCGTCCGCAGTGACTACTCAATCTCTCAATGGTTTGGCTAAATCGATCTTTCAGTGTATATATTTACCATATAAATTTACAGTTGATTTAGTAAAATGCTAATGTGTCGCGCTTATCTGTTTATATTAATTTTTGATTTACATATTAGTATTTCGCTAAATCAACCATAAATTTATGTGGTAAATATATAGACGCAGGAGTGGCTGTGTGGTAAGTAGCTTGCTTACCAACAACATGGTTCCGGGTTCAGTCCCACTGCGTGGCACTTTGGGCAAGTGTCTTCTACTATAGCCTCGGGTCGACCAGAGACTTGTGAGTGGATTTGGTAGACGGGAACTGAAAGAAGCCCGTCGTGTATATGTATATATGTGTGTGTTTGTGTGTCTGTGTTTGTCCCTGCAACATCGCTTGACAACCGATGCTGGTGTGTTTACGTCCCCGTAACTTAGCGGTTCGGCAAAAGAGACCGATAGAATATGCACTAGGCTTACAAAGAATAAGTCCTGGGGTCGATTTGCTCGACTAAAGGCGGTGCTCCAGCATGGCCGCAGTCAAATGACTGAAACAAGTAAAAGAGTAAAAGAGTAAAGAGTATACTGACAGACAGATTTAGCCAAACCATTGAGAGATTGAGTAGTCACTGGTGATATGTCTGCGACTGATAAACGAAACTAGTCAAGTCCAGTGACCCTAGATTGGCTCATGTGGCGGTTATCTTCCCTATCATTGTGTATATATATCGTGTGCTTTATACAGCATCAAGGGTTTTTAACACTTATTTCTTGCAATATAGATGCTTCAGCACCCTCGGTCACAATTACTCATGACTGAATTTTTCCTTTATGGTATTATATTGCGCCTATCTACACAAACACGTGTGTGTGTGCATACTTGTGTGTGTGTGTGTGTGTGTGTGTGTGTGTGTGTGTGTGTGTGTGTGTGTGTGTGTGTGTGTGTGTGAATGTGTGTATATATGTGCGTGTGCATGTGTTTTATCTTTTATCTTTTACTTGTTTCGGCCATTAGACTGCGGCCATGCTGGGGTACCACCTTCAAGAATTTTTATTCGAACGGTATGTATTCAAATTATGTGGTAGATGCAGTTTAGTAATGTAAACATCATGAATATCGCATATTTAACAAATGTGTGTTGTTAAACGCCAGGGGCAGTGGTTTCTCTTCTGCGAGAGATACTTTTAAAGACGCATAGTGTTTAAAAAAAAAAACGCAGTATACTTCAGAGCTGGACGAAACGAAACCACTAGTCTGAAAAAATCGATATTCGTGAGAGTCAGCAGTTCATAGGAACGTGATCAGGACTCTTATAATATATATATATATATATATATATATATATATATAT
>NC_068982.1:184585241-184589641 GCF_001194135.2 Octopus bimaculoides | reverse complement strand
GAGAGAGAGAGAGAGAGAGAGAGAGAGAGAGAGGGAGAGCAAGAGATAGAGGGTGGAGGGAGAGAGAGAGAGAGAGAGCTGTATGTGTGTACGTGCGTACGTATGTTTGGTGAAGTTTTTTGCTCCCCTCTTTATTAAGGAGAAGACAGACTGTTCGCTATTTAGAATTCGATTTTTTTTTCTCAGCAATATTATTGAACAAGTTTAGAACATTTAAAATCATCTTAATTGTATTTCAACTTATTAGTTTGTTCGCCCAAAGATAGCAACGACAGATCTTTTTAAAATTCTTTCAACCACTTGATATATTTCTAATTTTCAGCAGATTTCTTTTTTTTCTTTTTTTTTTCAAGTTTTAAACACAGATGTAAAATGAACTCGTCAGCAGTGAACTACTTCAACTTGTTGGAATAATTTGAAAAAGATCCCCAATAATTAGCTGATAATATTAAGCACGTGTATCCTGAATCTCTTTGAAACATACAGATTTAAACAACCATAAACGTTCGATAATACTGATTTCAAATTTTGGCAGAAATTTCGGGACAGGGGTAAGTCGTTTACAATCACCCCTGTACTTAACTGGTACCTATTTTATCGATCCCGAAAGGATGAAAGACAAAGTCAACCTCGGTTGAATTTGAACTCGGAACGTGAAGACGGACGAAATACCGCTAAGCATTCTGCTCGGCGCAGTAACGATTCTCCAGCACACCGACATACTAGCAGATAATATTAAGATCGCCTATCCTGAAACCCTTTGAAACCCCAAACTTTTAATAACCATAAACGCTTGATAACATTATCCCAGATTACAATCAGCGACTTGCACTCTATATATCGATGTGTCTCTATATGATATGGAATAAAGAATGTCGTTCAATCCGTTTTCTCTATACTATCTCTTTCTATAACCTCTACGGATACTATGGCATTCGAGATGTGTATCCAGTGACAGCCGTATTCCCACTGTACGATGACATTTGGTGACCAGTACCTGTGGACGAGATTTGAATAGTATACTATAAGGTGCTAACCCAAATTTTGTTGAACTACACTGTGTGTGTGCGTGTGCGTGTGTGTGTGTGTGTGTGTGTGTGTGAGAGAGAGAGAGAGAGAGAGAGAGAGAGTGAGAGAGAGTAAGAGAGAGAGAGAGAGAGAGCGAGAGAGTGAGAAAGAGAGAGAGAGAGAGTGAGAAAGAGAGAGAGAGAGAGTGAGAAAGAGAGAGAGTGAGAAAGAGAGAGAGTGAGAAAGAGAGAGAGTGAGAAAGAGAGAGAGTGAGAAAGAGAGAGAGTGAGAAAGAGAGAGAGAGAGTGTGTGTGTGTGTGTGAGAGAGAGAGAGAGAGAGAGAGTGAGTGAGAGAGAGTAAGAGAGAGAGAGAGTGAGAAAGAAAGAGAGAGAGAGTGTGTGTATGTGTGTGTGTGTGCTTGTGTTTACAAAAATATATTACGCAGAATCATTTTCATGGTTAAGCTGGAGATGAGGCGAGGAGGAGAATAGGATGAAAGGGAACAAAGTGACCTCCGCCGAGGTCAAAAGTTCAAATACACAATAATACACAATAGCTGGAAGTAATATGAATAATTAATGCAGGCAAGGGGTAATTTCGGGGATTGGGTGGTCTGGGGTGGTCTGGGGTGGGCTGAAATAGATTATTGTGTTGACTTCGTCCTTCACAGAGTTTGCTCATTTATTTGTAAGTGTTTCAATGAGGTGAATACGGTGGAATGACAGCAAGTTAAGAAGGGTTAGCAGATGGACTTAGGTGGGATGGATGCATTGCAAGCGACCAAGAACTATAGGACAAATGTGATGTAGAGGCATGTGCATACATGTGTGTATGTGTGTGTGTGTGTGTGTGTGTGTGTGTCTTCTACTATAAGGCCATGCCATATTCCCAGACTGACCAATGTCTTATGAGTGAATTTTGGAGGCAAACTGTTTAGAAGACTGTTGTGTGTGTATGTATGCGTGTGTGTAAGTGTGTGTGTAAGTGTGTGTGTGTGTGTGTAGCTTTTAGCTTTTATTTCTTTCAGTCCCTGGACTTCGGACATCCTGGGGCATCGCTTTCGAGGGATCAGTTGATCAAGTCGACCTCAATACTTAATTTACTTTTAAGCTTGTTACTTCTTTTATCGTACTCTTTTGTCGAACTGTTAAGTTACGGGGACGTATACAAGCCAACACTGGTTGTCAAGCGGTGTGGCGACACATAATGACACAGACATACGCACTCACACACGTATGCACACACACACACACACACACACACACACACACACACACACACACTCACGAACACAAACACGCATGCACACACATACACACACATACACACACATATACAGTTTTCGGTTACCAAATCCATTCACAAGGTATTGGTCAGCTCTTGGCTATGGTAGAAGACACCTGCCCAAGGTGTCATGCAGTGGGACTAAACCCCTAAACATGTGGTTGGGAAGCAAACTTCTTACCACACAGCCACACCTGCGCATGTGTGTGTGTGTGTGTGTGTGTGTGTGTGTGTGTGTGTGTGTGTGCTTATTCTCTCGTCCTTCATCGCTTGACAACCAGCCTTTGCAAAAAGAGTCGATGAAAAATAAATACCAAACATTAAAAGAAGTAGCGAGGTCAACGTGTTCGACTAAAACGCTTTAAGGCATTGCTCAGCACGACTGAAACACGTTGAAGATAAAATGGCTCCGGGTTCAGTCCCACTGCGTGGCACCTTGAGCAAGTGTCTTGGCTCCGGGTTCCGCTTAAACGTAAAGACAAACGAAATACTGCTAAGCATTTCGTCCGGCGTGCTAACGTTTCTGCCAGCTCACCGCCTTTATTCTAAGAAATATCATTAAAGAGGTGCCTATACTGTTCTTGGCATTCTCCATAGTCTGGTCAATAGCGTAAGTCAGTTACTAATTGGGCTTCTGCTGCCAGCTCACAGCAATCTTTTTACAACTATCTTTTTTTACAACAATTTAAAAAACAGCTGCTAACTACAACTTGACTTTTTTTAAACCATTACAACCCAAATACAAGAACCAAAAAAGAAAAACGGTGCATAAGCTGAGCAATTTCGACAAATTACATCAACATCGCTATGCCAATGAATACATTACACCTTCTGTGTGCGGTCTTCTATGTGTCGTGTGTTTATGTGTGTGCTTCTATATCTCTGTTTTACAAGAAATTACGATAAACACAAGTTCGTATCCTTTGTTCTTACGTACGTTTCCATAACTGTGATTGTTTGGTACATGGCATTGGATCTTCCAAGTACACTTGGATGCTTAACCACAACCTATCAACGGGTAACGTTTTTGTTACAGAGAACTAATGTTCGTCGTAATTTCTCCTACCTTTGCTCTGTATATCATAAGTAATTATACTACTAAGTATAGCAGGAGCTTAAGCTCTATATTGGACGATGGTTATCTAAATGAAACTCTAAACTTAACAGTAGTACATCTATCTTATATGTTTTATATATATTCTACGTTACATGCAATGTAATATATATATACATATACACGCGCGCAGGGTACGGTGAATAAATTGTCGTCCAAATTACGCGAAAATGAAAATAACACTGACATCTCGTTTTAACAGATATGTTTACCCAAAATTACATAAAAAAATATCTAGAAATAATAAAGAATAAATTTATTCAATAAAATCGCCATTGGTTTCAACCACGGCCTCGGAATCTCCTGCAACTCTTCTGGACGGTCTCCTTGTCTAAGTTGGTGAATGCTGCCATAATCCTTGCCTTCAGTTCATCTTTGGTGTTACAAGGAGTTTTGATGATCTCTCGCTCAACTGCGCCCACACATAATAATCAAGCGGGTTGCAGCCTGGGGAGTTAGGTGGTCAGATGTTAGTCGTGTGTGTGTGATGTCGTCGCAGGAATTGTCCGACAGTCATGACTGGATTCTCCTGCTTGTGTGGCATGGTGCAGAGTCCTATTGCCTGACATAGGGTCTTCCAGCAGCCACCCTCTTGACCCAGGGCAGCACTACCTCCTCCAGGTACTTGATGTAGGCCTCCGTGTTGAGTCTGAGGCCATGTGGGAAGTTGAATGGAGGCATAACGTCGCCATCACTAGTGATCTCTCCAAACACCATGATGTTGACTGGATGTTTGATTTTTATCACTCTCGGTACATTTTAACAGGTATTTTTTCAAAGTTATAACGGAAATGACAAAGGATCATATTCGGCATATTTTGCCTCACGAGTTCAATAAAGGCAACAACACAACGGAAAGTGCGAGGAATATTAATGCAGTATATGAGGATCGGACAATAAGCGTCAGCCAGTGTCAACGGTGGTTCCAGAAATTCCGAGCCGGAAACTACAGCCTACAACAGTGCTTCTCAAATTATATATATACATACATAT
>NC_068982.1:184584983-184585160 GCF_001194135.2 Octopus bimaculoides | reverse complement strand
ATATATATATATATATATATATATATATATACACATACATATGCGTGTATATATATATACACATATATACATACATGCATTTATAAATATATATATATATAGAGAGAGAGAGAGAGCACGAGAGAGAAAGAGATACAGGTGTGTGTGTGTGTGTGTGTGTGTGTGTGTGTGTGTGTG
>NC_068982.1:184581781-184584973 GCF_001194135.2 Octopus bimaculoides | reverse complement strand
TGTGTGTGTGTGTGTGTGTGTGTGTGTGTGTGTGTATGCGTATGTTTGTATATACAGCTAGACAGATGGATGGAGATATATATTATGTAAAGTATATATAAACGTCTATGTTTACGGGTGTAAACCCGATTAAGAACTATGTCCCATCATGCCAGCTCTGTAACTTAGCGGCCTGTTAGAAAACAAAATGAAATGAGTTCGATCAAATAAAATTATTGACTACGGTGCCCAACCATGGCTGCAGTCCAGTAACCACCCAGTAAAATCATAGATAAATAAATTCATAAATAAATAAACAGCAGACATTAATTACCACCCAGATTTGCCATTCGCGTGAAGACTAATATTCAAGTTAGTGCTGACAAATTTAATAAAGTAAGCAAGAATATAGCAATACGATGAGCACAATGAAATGATATTATTTAAATAATATCGGCAGCAAAGATCAGAGAACCTCGCTACAATGACCAACTCGTGCTATACTATGTTCAACTCTGTGAAGTATGCACTGGAGCAAAACAGCAGCCATTTTAAGAGACAAGCTAAATTCGGTATGATCGTACGAACATGATCACACGTCACCTTCTAAAGTGCACTAATAGTACATGTGTACTTAAATTTTTCTCTACAAGAATATCCATTTTACAGCGTCTTTGTTCTATATATTGGTTTTACTTCAATAGAAAAACGCAATCTATCAATGTTATATTTGCACTTTTAATACACTTGCCTCCAATTAATGATTTTCCGCACACAATTCCCAGGTCAGTGGAACTCAATTGTTCGATGCCTACATGACATGCATGTTGAACATTCTATTGGTTAACCAACAATTCAAACAAACTATTTCCACAACTTCGGTAAAGATATAAGGTTTTCATCAGTGCGTATTCATTACAATGCATGTTAGCACATTGTAATGAGTACAACACTTCCTTCATTTCGACAAATTGTATTATTACACAAATCTCAGCTTATATTTACATCGAATATCCATAAATTCTCACTGATCAAGCTTTAAAACCTATGAATCACGTCAATATTTGCGCACTTATTAAAAAAAAAGATTAAACATGGCTGCATGGTTAAGAAGTTCGCTTCGCAAACTAGTTGTATCGGGTTCGATCCCATTGTACGGTAGAATGGCCTCGAGTCGGCTAATGCCTTGTGAATGAAGTTTAGTAAACGAAAGCTGTGTGGAAGAAAGTCGTATATATGTATGTGTGCGTGTGTTGCATGTGTGTGTCTGTGTGTGTGTTGTGTGTGCGTGCGTGTGTATGTACATGTATGTATACATACACATACATACACACACACACACACATAATACATACTGAGACCCTACCGTATACGAGGGGGTGTTGAAAAGTTCCTGGCTTTGGGTATAAGAAAATACAAGAGGATCAGTTGATTATGATTTTATTTAACATAACCCCCTCTAAGATTCACACCCTTATTGAAGCCGTCCTTCAGTTTTTCTAGTCCCTGTAAAAGAACTCGGAAGGTTGGGTCTCCAACCAGGCCTTTCACGATACTTTTCAGCAGCCCCGCGTACACACATATACATACAAGGTGTATTCCAGAAGTATTAAGACTGTTTCAGGAAGACATTTATTAAAATTTCAAAGAAGCACAAATCTCTAATCTCTTTCACAGTAGGATCCACTGACTTCAATGAATTTGTTGTAGAACTTCAGCCACTTCATGAAGGCCCCATAGAAGTCCTCAAAAGTGAAAGTGTCCAGGACGCTTATTAAAGCCTTCTACATCTTCTCTTTTAGTTTGGGGAGCCAACCAAAATTCACAACAGCAAGGTCTGGGCTGTGGGTAGGATGAGAGTCAGTTTTGATGCCCATATCTGTCAATTAGCTGATTACAAGGATGGAATTGTGGACTGGTACATTGTCTAGGTTTAGGTGCTCTAGCCTTTTGCAAAGAAATCTCTTCGTGAAGTCCCTCAATCCCTCCACAAAGTACTCTTTGTTCACCGTTTGACCAGAGACAACACAATGGATGTAGATGAAGATGTCAAAAAAGGATATCGTCATGAACTTCCCGGTGGACTTGATTTGCTTGGCCTCTTGTGCCAGCGAAAAACAGATGATCAGCTCATTCAACTTAATCCATGACCAGTCTGGAGCATTTCATAAGTTTCTGTAATGTTTTTACTCAGTTTAACACAAAACTTTATTGCTTAACCAATTTCCAAATTGTCCTCAAGTCCCGATTGCGTTTCGTAAACTAGTCAGCTGTGACAAGCTGTGTTTAGTACAGTGAATTCAAACTGTTGTTACAGCCATCTCCTCCGTTCTAAGAAAAACAGAAGTAAGCAGGTGAGATTATTACATGTAGAGTAATGATATAGTAAAATTACAATAGTCAAGGACAGTTATAACTGCCTCTCCTAAGAAAGTCTTAAAACTTCTGGAGTGTAATTCGTAAGTGTGTGTGTGTGAGTGTGCGTATGTGTGTGTGTATGTGTGTGTATGTGTATGTGTGTATATAGTAAGAAAAATGAGGAGGAGAATTTCGATTATCCCCACGTTGTGAGTTTTAATGCAAAAAAATATATATATATAATAAAAGAAGGAAAATGCACACAGTTTACATAGTTTTAATATATTTTATAAGTGAAAGATTATTGTTTGTCGACCGGTTTCGCTTTCGTTAATTATGACATTGAAATTATTATAATTTCATAATTTTCTGAAAATCTTAGTTCGTGATGTGTATGGGGTGTTTGTGAATGAATCGGCAAGAGGAAAATCTAAGGGAAGGTAATTAGTAATCGTTATTATTCACGACAGGGGAGGTAATTGCTCATTTTGGGGGAGGGGATAAATATATAAAAACTAAAAAGTTAAAGTGGTGAGATGTAATATTTACAGTCATCGGTATGTGAACAAGAATTAAAAGATATACTAAGACCAAAGCTGGTTATGCGTTTATATTTAGGCGTGTTCTGTATTTTTCGATAAATAAATTTTCTTTATTTAAAAGTTCTTGTACAGAAATTGCTCCTTTTCACAGGTAGATGACGAAAACTGATGTTTGGTTGGATATTGCTTGCACATATCTCTATGTGTTCGCTCAAAGGAATCTGTCATAATTAGTGAAAACGAAACAGGTCGACAAATACATAATTCTTTCACTTATAAAATATAAAAAAATATATTAAAACTATATAAACTG
>NC_068982.1:184575345-184578519 GCF_001194135.2 Octopus bimaculoides | reverse complement strand
ACAAACATATACAGACATGCACATATATATACATATATACGACGGGCTTCTTTGAGTTTCCGTCTACCAAATCCACTCACAAGGCTTTGGTCGGCCCGAGGCTATAGTAGAAGACACTTGCCCAAGGTGCCACGCAGTGGGAATGAACTCGGAACCATGCTACTTACTCGGAACCATGCTACTTACTACACAGCCACACACACACACAAATATATATGTATATATATATATATATATATATATGTATATGTATATAAATACATATGTATGTACATGTATTCACAAACACGCGCATGCACACACACATATATACACGCATACACACACGCACGCACACACGCGTACGCGCACACACACGCACGCACACACACACACACACACAAACAGAAGTTTAGAGAAAATAGCTTAAAGATTTCTTGAAATGAAGAATAATTTCACGGTTGAAGCAACTTATTTATGAAAATACGACAAATTGATCTTCTTGATCTTACATCGATGGCGAGGGACAGCTATAGAGACGTGTTTCGACTTCGATTTGGTCTAAGACTTCGACTTCACATTTGGCCTATGAATTGAGGTCATTCAGTACACTCCTCCCTTTTAACCAAATTTATGTCACTGCCTTATTTTTTCTTTTCTTTCCATTTTTTAATTATCATTTTCTCTCAGTTTTTCGTTTTAATTATATTAACTGATTCTTCGCCAAAAGTGCATTGAATTCTTTTCCTGAATGATAAACCGTCGGTATTAGTCCAGAAGCTAGAAAAACAATGCTATACCGATAAGACCAAATCGAAGCTGAAAACATATCCATTGCTGTCCCAATTCGCCTCCAACATAAAGACTATACTGGCCCTTTTCCTTCCCGCCCCCCTTAGTTTCACAATTCAACTGCCAAATTATTGTAAATTTCTGGAAATTATATCTCCTTTTCGTTCGGGGTTACAAAAGATTGCTACTCAATCTTTGTTTTCTCTAAGGGAATGTTTAATGCATTTACGGTGTACGATTTTCAGTATATTCAAAGTCATGTAAATTTGCTACAGTATCTGTAGACGCCACTATTTACCGATCGGTTATCGAAGTTCATTTGTTTTTTTTACCAGAAACTTCTGAAAAATGGTTTTCTCTCTCTACGTCTAAAATAGGATGTAAAAGAAGTCAAAGAACACAGCGCCCACATTTACGAAATTAAACTTCGAACTTATCGTTTTGATTATTATTCGGTCTTTCTTTTATCTTTTATCTTTTACTTCTTCCAGTCAATAGACTCCGGCCAGAAACAAATATGCTGAATACCGCTGTTTAACATCGATTCCACCTTCCAGATGTCCTTTACACACATACACATAAACACACACACACACACACACACTCTCTCTCTCTCTCACACACACACATACACACATTCTCTCTCTCTCACACACACATACACACACACACTCTCTCTCTCTCATACACACATACACACACACACACTCTCTCTCTCACTCTCTCTCTCGCACGCGCGCGCGCGCATTGGAAGAAGAGCTAACAGTGACTACGAAGTCACGTTGTGAGCTAAACAAAAATATATTCTTTTCTATTCTAGGCACGCACAAAGCTTGAAATGTTTGGGGGAGGGGGCCAGTGGATTAGATCGACCCCCAGTATGCAACTGGTACTTAATTTATCAACCCCGAAATGATAAAAAGTAAAGTCAACCACGGCGGAATTTGAACTTAGAACGTAAAGACAGACGAAATACCGCTAAGCATTTCGCTCGGCATGCTAACGATTCTGCCAGTTTGCCCGCCTTCAAAACAAAACATAAATATATTGAGCGCTCCTTCAATTATTGTTTGATTGATTTTATGGCTGACTCTCAAACAGAAAACATCCACTACACTAATATGCAAATGCATGTGTTTGTGTATACATACATACATACATACATACATACATACATACATACAAACAGACAGATAGGGAGAGAAACAGCCACATCACACACGCAGTCTGGTAAAAGGGCTTTGTACTGTAAAATATGATGTGAATATAAAACAAGGAATGTATTTTATAATGAGATGAGCAAATAACCTGAGAATATCTTACTAAAGCGTAAATATCACCGGTATACTGTTCAGTAATTCGCGTGATGCCCCTTTTGCTCCAAGACAGTAGCAATGCAGTCGGACATACTTTTAAGCAAAACATTTTATTGTATCGTGGGTTATCCTGTTTGTCCAGACCTATAGCATTTTCTCTCTTAAATCTGAAATTAATGAAGTATTATGAATTGCAGTTTTCTCTCATTATATGTATGTATATACGTTTGTGTGTGTGTGTGTGTGTGTGTGTGTGTGTGTGTGTGTGTGTGTGTGTGTGTGTGTGTGTGTGTGTGTTTGTGTGTGTGTGAAGATTTTTCTATAGTGTTAGGATCGGGAGATAATTCTAGCTATTTATCCAATAATATAATATCATTAGCTCCTAGCTAGTCTTTCATGTATGTTTCAGAATGGCAGGGTGCTATCTTGTTAGAATATTGTGCAATTATCTACGATCAATATGAATTGGCAGTTTCATCAAAAAGTACAGCTAAGTTTTAGAGTTCATGAATTGTACCTTGAGGCGTTAATCTAATACTAGCTGCTCCCTTAGAATAAACGATCCCTTATATCATAATGGACGGCGATTGCTTGACTCTTTCAAGTGTATATTTGATATTGTACATTGGGTCTGATAGACGAGGTACGGGACGAAAGAACTCATTAAATGAGAAACACTTAATGTATGTTCATCACTAAACACGACTTGAAACCAATCTTTTTTATCCCAAAAGTTATAAACCTTACTAAATTGTAGATGTTCCTGGAAATTTCTCAGTGCCAACCCATATACATATATATACATACATCATATATATATATATGTATATATACTCTTTACTTGTTTCAGTCATTTGACTGCGGCCATGCTGGAGCACCACCTTTAGTCGAGAAAATCGACCCCAGGACTTATTCTTTGTAAGCCTAGTACTTATTTTATCGGTCTCTTTTTGCCGAACCGCTAAGTTACGGGGACGTAAACACACCAGCATCGGTTGTCAAGCGATGGTGGGGGGACAAACACAGACACACACACACACACACACACACACACATATATATATATATATATATATATATATATATA
>NC_068982.1:184571665-184575329 GCF_001194135.2 Octopus bimaculoides | reverse complement strand
TATATATGTACATATATGTATATATATTAAATTTGGTATAAGATAAAAATTTCAGATATTTGTCTTAAACATTCAGACAAGCAAGCAAATTCATAATTCGGATGTATGACATGAGATGTTATTCCATTCAAATAATTATGAATTATCAGAATTATGAATTTGCTTGTACAAGCGAAAAAACAGTTGTACTGTATACTGGAGCTTTATCTCCGTTAAAATTCTCGTATTCTATATGTATATAACTTAGATTCGTTTCGGCCATCATCGGCCCAGGCCATGACTAACTCAATAGCATCACCTGGAAAAGTCTTTTAATTAATTATATCGTTTGAAGGAGGGCAAGAGTGTGTTGGGGAAAATAGGGAGGGTGGTGGGATTTAGCTGGAGTATGTATGTATAGGCAATAATTATTGCGATAGAAAATATGGACACTAGTAGATCCTCAAAATGTATTTACTTCTATTTTGCGGTGTGTCATACAACATACTTTTATGATCACGACTATCTACATGTGTTTCCGTAGCACAGATTATGAGCAGTTGCATATGCAACCAGGCATAATTTTCTGTGCAGTTTCGTTCTGACAAAACTTAATATTCATAGACGTCACATACTGATCAATGCGGATAATATATCGCTAAGTATTTCGCCCGCCGTGCTAATGTTTCTATCAGCTCGCCGCCTTGTTCATGAATATATATATTGCCCAACATAGTAAAGCTTTCTGAAATAGATGAGGCAAAAATGTGCGACAGAGCGTCTCAGCTCTGCCGGTTTTGTGGCTGGAACCAGTGAAATTGATGTGGTTGCGTGGTCGATGATCACCCTGAATATCTGTGAAACAAGATCAGACTAAAAGAACGATTAGACACGAGTGCACCATGTGGACCAGGGCAAAATTGGTATGGAGATAGCTAGCTCAGAGTAGTAGTAGTATTGGTAGTAGTAGTAGTAGTAGTAGTAGTAGTAGTAGTAGTAGTAGTAGTAGTAGTAGTAGAGGAAGAAGAAGTCGAGGATGATGATGATGATGTTGAAAACTACAACTTGGCCTCTTATACCAATGCAGTTCTATCGAACCTACATACTTTCAACAAATGGTGTACATTAGCATTGATGACGTTTCTCTATTAAATATTTCGACAGTCGTTCTCCTCCAAACTGGACTCTCGGGAAATCTCTCCTTTCCCACATTTTTCCTGCAGATCTGTCCGACCCTGCCACTACATCAATCGAAGGAGTTTGGTAGCATCTGTAAAGGGTATCGTCATAGCCCCTGACTTTCTTATTGAAAAGAAAAAGATAAACAAATTTTTTGACGGTCATAGGCATAAAGTCACAAATTCCGGTGGAAACTGGTCAAATAAATCGATCCACTACTTAGCTGATACTTGTTTAATCGCCCTAAAAATCATAAATGGAGAAGCTTAACCTACGTGTGATTTGAACTCAGAACATAAAGCGACCTAAGTACTGTATACCAATGTCTACTAAATTCTGTCCCCCATGTTGAATAACGGTTTCAAGTTTTAGCAGAAGACCAGCAATTTCGGAAAAGCGGGTAAGTTTATTAGACCGACCCCAGTACCTGACAGGTACTTATTTTATCGATTCCGAAAGGAGGAAAGGCAAAGTCGATCTCGGCGAAATTTGAACTCAGACAGACGAAATACGGCTAAGTATTTCGCCCGGCGTGCTAACGATTCTGCCATCTTGCCGCCTTGCTTATGTTTAATAATAATTCCTTATGTACACTGAAGGTTGTACATTTTTACGAAGTCGGTGTGATCATTGAACCGTGCTCTAAATTTGGTTATTAAACAATTAATCCCAAAATAAGATATTTACTTAAAGAGAGCGTAATTATCAATTATATCCAGGTCATATCCTTTGTCTCAAGTCTCGTCACTAGGCTTAGGTCATGCTACTCGACCCAGGTCAACTCACTAGACTTATTTCACCGGTGATTAAGTTTTCTAATTTCACGACTGTCGCACGAGAAAGTGTAGAGGTGGGTGTTAAGTTGTGGATTTAGTGAGCCAAATAGAAATACTACCCTCTACTGTTGTATTATATTAATACTGTTGTATTATATTAACAGACTGTGCCATAGTCTGCCAACGTTATGTTCAGCAAACTGAACGTATATTTAGCCTCTAAACATGCTCATATAATGAATAATGATCGGAACTATTTTAAGAGTTTAGTTGAACAACAAAGAGATCCTTTTTTGTGAAAACAGTGTGACTTAGGTATAAAATTCCTCTTGATTCTCATCAAAGAGCAGAAATCACCGCAAGCAAATAGAAGCTTTTAGATGAGTCTCAATGTTGCCGGCGTTAAACTTGGTTGTCTGAACAACGTTTGGTAATGAAGACGAACAAAGAAATACCGAAAGTTTCCAGTTTGAATAATACAGTCAGAAGAAGGATAATTGAAACACTTTCTAATATAGCTGAACATGTACTACCAAAGGAAGAAACTGAAATTTGTTTCACAAGCTGATTCATTAACGAATGTCAGCAGCAAAGCTCCGCTTGCTACCACTGATTATTTGTTTCACTCAAGGAATTAAAATTATAAACCAGTTCTTGAGCTAAAAGCCCCCTCAGTTCTACATGAAAAGTAAAGGTTATATTTAATTATGTAGCTGTATATTTAGGCAGATTAGGACTTTCATAGTTATCATAAGCAGGAGTTGGTTCGGTAACTCCAAAACAACAAAGACTAATTTTGATATCTGCTCATTGCTTTTCTGCGTAAGAAGGCCATTATTAGTAAGATATAGAGAACAGAAGTGAAGCTTTAGATATATCAAGTTATAGCAAAGGTCAGCTTTGGAAAAATCTATATGACACACCCATTAACTCTCGGTGTTTTAAGTAGCTTGGTAAAAATATTTGACTCTCGATATAAATTCATGATTTTACAGATATTCTTTTATTCTGTTACTGGTTTCATTCCTTGAGTTGCAGCCAAGCTGAGCACCGTATTTAAGAGTATCAGTCGATCATATCAACCCCAATATTTTAAACAGTATTATTTTACGGAGCTCGCAAGACCTGAAAAGCAAACTCAACTGGAAGAAAATGGAAGCAATCGAGACAGACCGAAATACCGCTAGTTTTTTTTTCATTCGTCTTTGATTCTCCACACCCGACACAGACACTCACCCATTCTCTCACTCGCTCTTGTCACTCTCTCACACACACGCACGCACGCGCGTGCACACTTACTCATTTGCGCGCGCGCGCACATACCCAGAAACACACACGCACACACACATACAAACGTACAAGTATCCGCACAGTTTCCATTTTCTAAATTTTACGCGGCTGTGAACGTGCGTGTGGGTGTATGTGTGTGTGTGTGTGTATAATATTTATATCTATATATTGTAGTGTATTAACCGTAAAGAAAGTCGGTGTTCATTTGAATATAGAACGCATTAACATAATCAAAAACTTTGCATAATAGTCTGTAGTTGAATATGCAATGTACTACTTGGCTGACGCTAGACTTCAAAATGAACACCACCAAAGTGATGTTCATTTTCCACAGGCACGTGGAGAAATGGTTTGGAAAATGGTTTAAAGCAAGATCGAAATATACATACATAAAATATACATACATACATACATACATACATACATACATATATATATAT
>NC_068982.1:184570216-184571345 GCF_001194135.2 Octopus bimaculoides | reverse complement strand
TATATATATATATATATATATATTTAGAGAGAGAGAGAGAGAGAGAGAGAGAGAGAGAGAGAGAAATGGTGAAGACAGAGCCAGAGAGAGCAGGAAAACAGAGAAAGAAACAGACTGACAAACGGACATAGACTGAGACAGACAAATAGCCAGGCAAACAGCATTTGCTGATAACGTTAGCATTTGCATTAGATATACAACAGGAAAAGTGTTTAACATCCGTCGATTTCATGCATCATCAAAGAATTTCATCGCTCTGATTCGCAACTTGCTATATACAGATGACTGTGTTCTAGTTATTCACATTGAAGCAGACTCGCAGACACTGATTGGGTGTTTTTCTGCAGTATGTAACGTGTTTGGATTAAGAATTAATGTTAAATAGTCAGTTGCGATGTATCAATCAGCATCTGGAAAACCATACCATCCACGAAGCATTTATGTTAACGGGATGCAGTTAAAGGTCGTAGATAAGTTTGTATACCTCGTTAGTACGCTTTCCCGGACAAGTACACTGCATGAAGAAATCAGCTATAACATTTCAAATGCAGTTGGAGCATATGGAAAACTGGGGAAAAAATAAAACAAAAAGCATTTTAGTCAGAATCGGTTATCAAAGCCAGCACAAAAACTATACTACTTATCAAGGTGTGCGTGATTACAGCGTTTCTACAGGTGTGTGAACAGTACATAAAGTATGGCTGTCGTCTTTTACCGCCGAGAATGTTTCCACCATCAGTACTTGCGCTATATTTTGAGAGCCTTTGGTAGTTGTTGGAGTTGGATGCAGAAGTGTCGTAGTGAGCTCATTTGTCAAGAGTAGACTCCATAATTATGAAACAACTGCTTAAGGCGAAGAGCTGGCAGAAACGTTAGCACGCCGGGCGAAATGCTTAGCGGTATTTCGTCTGCCGTTACGTTCTGAGTTCGAATTCCGCCGAGGTCGACTTGGCCTTTCATCCTTTCGGGGTCGATTAAATAAAGTACCAGTTACACACTGGGGTCGATATAATCGACTTAATCCCTTTGTCTGTCCTTGTTTGTCCTCTCTATGTTTAGCCCCTTGTGGGCAATAAAGAAATAAGAAACGTTAGCACGCCGGGCGAAATGCTTAGCGGTATTTCGTCTG
>NC_068982.1:184566557-184569827 GCF_001194135.2 Octopus bimaculoides | reverse complement strand
AAAAAAAAAAAAAAAAAAAAAACGAAACAAATAACCAATAAAGATTGCTTAAAAGATTAATTTTTTTTTTTAATGACATCGACACTTAGGAAGGTCAAGCATGCAATTGAACTCTGATTGCCAATTATACGACAAGGTTTGAGACCAAGCGTAGAGCATGTGCACAATTGAAATATGCTGCACGAAATGGTTATATGGCGAGAAGCTTGCTTTGCAATCGCATGGTTTCGACTTCAGTCCCACTACGAGCCACTTTGGTCAAGTATCTTCTACTATGGCCTCCATGTGAATTCATAACTACTTACTGTTCTGAAAAGGAGACATATTTTTGTATTTAGAATTTGTAAATTATACATATTTTCCTGCACTCTTTCCAGTTTCTAGCTTTCGAGACCAGCAATATCTCCAATTAGAGCCCCTTTTTCTATATTTGTGGCATTTTGCTTTTTTCGCAAAATAATCATCATCATAGAACCACTCTAAGTATGCGCCTGTAGACTGACTTACAACAGTTGCGAGAGTGTACGTGCCTGTAGTGGTCAAGATGATGTTAAATCTGTGAGATTCCTTGATGGGTCCTATTTGGAGACTGCATCATACACAATCATTTCTCCGCACCATTCCTTTCACCAACTCACCCGATTTTTTTTTTTTTTTTTTTTTTGCTTACCCCAGTACAAATTGTAGCCTGTCTTTGTAATGCTCCCCCTACATCTGACGCCTTTGTGTTATATGAAATCATCACCATCATCATCATCATCGTCTTCGTCATCAACATCATCATCATCATCATCATAGCCATCATCATCATCATCATCACCATGGCCATTATAATAAGGATTATTATTATTGTGATTAATACAGCGAGCTGGCAGAATCTTTAGCACGCCGGCGAAACGCTCTGAAGCATTTCGCCAGTCTCTACATTCTGAGTTCAAATTCCGCCGAGGTCAGCTTTGTCTTTCATCCCTTTTGGGGTCGATAAAATAAGTACCAGTTGAACACTGGAGGTGGGGAGGGGTCGATGTAATCAACTTATCTCCTTCCCGAAATTCCTGGTTTTGTACCAAAATTTGAAACCATTATTATTATTATTGTTATTATTATGAGTAAGGTGGCGAGCTAGCAGAATTATTAGCACGCCGGACAAAATGCTAAGGGGCATTTTGTCCTTATTTACGCTCTGAATCCAAACTCTACTGAGGTCAATTTTGCCTTTTGTCCTCTCAGGGGCGATCAAATAAGTACCAGCTGCAAAATGATGACCTTGTGTTTTGTCTCAAAATTAGAAAGGATTATTATTATTATTATTATTATTATTATTATTTATTGTCTTTGCACAGCTTCTAACGCTGGAGATGTACTACGGTGCTAGCTGTTCACTACCAGTGAACTAAGGTAACAGCCCTTATTTTTCGAGCACCATCCGGAGTATTCGAGCGGTTCCAAGCAATGCAGTTTTCTGCAAGTGCTCCACCCTTATTACAGCCACTATTTGTTCCACGTACTTCTCAAGATCTTTGCTCACTGTTCCCAAGGCTCCGACATTTATTAGTACAACTGTCACCTTTTTCATCGACCACAACTGTTTAACCTCCCAAGCTAACCTGTCGTCTGTCGACTTTTCTTTCTTCCTTATCGCATATCTTGTTGTCAGCTGGGCATGATATAATCTATGATCCAGCATAGTTTGCTTTCTTTCTCAATTAAGACTATGTCTGTTTCATATTCTCTATCTCATGGTTGCACTGAATCATAACATCTAGGATCTTTGCATTATCATTTTCGATGATGCCTTCGGGTTTATGTTCGTACCACTTTTATGCTCTGTCAAGTCCATACTTGTTGCAAAGTATCCAATGGACAATCCTTGCTGTATTGTCATGACATTGCTTATATTTTTTCTGGGCTAGTAGCGTACATTGACTGGTAATATGCCATACGGTTTCACCATTTTGTCCACAAATTCTGCACTTATCACTTTCTGATATGTTGCTTATTCTATATTATTATTATTATTATTATTATTATTATTATTATTATTATTATTATTATTATTATTATTAGGATGGTGGATTGCAAAATCGTTTTAGTGGTTGCTTTTATAAACACCAGGAAGGAAAATATTTGGATACGTTTCGTGAGGAGATTAAAAAATTGAAATTGAAGATGTTTTTTTTTTATTTCAGAATCGCAATATCCTGTATTTAAAATATAATTCAGTAAAAATTTTTGGAAAAATAATGTCGAAAATAAAGAATAAAAAAATACAAGAATTACGGCCGATTGCATATTCAAAAACATGGGAAGAAGAGCGCAAAAATAAATAAAAATAATGAAATTTTGAAATTTGATTTATTTATTCATTATGTTTTATGCAATTTATCATATTTTATATCCTTTATCTATTTATTATTATTATTATCATTATTATTATTGTCCCCTTCATCCTTCGCCCTGGTGGCAAATGAACGAAATCATCATTATTATTATTGTTGTTGCTGTTGTTGTTGTAAAATCATAATCTCTATTTTAAACATGGAAATCCGTAGAAATTTTGGGAAAAAAAAATTTTAATTAAAAATTTAGGGATTGGGTGTACTTATGTGTGTGTGTGTGCGCGCGCGTGGGTGTGCGCACGCGCGTGCGTGTCTATATGTATGTGTGTAAATACTCATGTATATATATACATATATACATACATATATATGATATATATTATCTATATCTATATATATTATATATATATATATATATGTATATATATATATATATATATAAATATATTATATATATTACATATATATATATATATATATATACATATACATATATATATACTATATATATATATAAACATATTATATATATTACATATATATATACATATACATATATATATATATATATATTATATATATACATATATATCATCATAACGACGATGATGATGATGATGATGATGATGATGATGATGGTGAATCATCAAAGAATCTCACAGATTTAACATCATTTTAACTATCAAAGGCACGAGCCTTCTGCCAACAGTTGTAAGTCAGTCTACAGGCGAATACTTAGAGTGGCTCTATACTCTTTTACTCTTTTACTTGTTTCAGTCATTTGACTGCAGCCATGCTGGAGCATCGCATTTAGTCGAGCAAATCGACCCTAGGACTTATTCTAGCATCGGTTGTCAAGCGATGTTGGGGGGGGGGGGACAAACACACACACACACAAATATATACAAATACAGACACACGAATATATATA
>NC_068982.1:184565278-184566397 GCF_001194135.2 Octopus bimaculoides | reverse complement strand
ATATATACGACGGGCTTCTTTCAGTTTGCGTCTACCAAATCCACTCACAAGGCTTTGGTTGGCCCGAGGCTATAGTTGAAGACACTTGCCCAAGGTGCCACGCAGTGGAACTGAACCCGGAACCATGTGGCTGGTAAGCAAGCTACTTACCACACAGCCACTCCTGCGCCTGATGATGATTATTTTGTGATATAAGCAAAATGCCGCAAATATAGAGCGGCTCTAATTGGAGATATTGCTGGTTTCGAAAGTTAGAAACTGGAAAGATTGCAGGAAAATATGTATAATTTACAAATTCTAAATACAAAAATGTCTCTTTTTCAGAACAGTAAGTATTTATGAATCCACATGGATTTTACTGTGACTGAAGACCGACAGAAAGCTATTCTAAAGGGTTACCCTTTAAGAATCGTAGATAATAATATGTGATGTAACCATGCGAATACGCCCAATTGCAATGTGTATATATATATTCAGTGTTCTTTAAGTGAGTTTCAACATATTATTTTATATGCAGTTCTGTAGAATCTTATTCACCATTTGTTAACCTGTACGATACATAGAAAATAAGCAATAGTTGCATGTATTAATATATAATATTGTAAGATTGGTTGTTTTGAATTAAGATGAAACATATAGTTCTATATTTAAGAGATGAGGAATTATGTACATTATTTACATTCGACGGATATTTATCCTCATCTTGTTTATTGTTAACACAACGTTTTGGCTGATATACCCTCCAGCCTTCTTCAGGTGTCTTGGGTAAATTTCGAACCTGGGTTCTCATTCCTAAGGTATTTTTCGATGTTATTATTATAATTATGTTCTTTTTTTCTTCTTTCTTCAAATTTTTTCCCATTTCTCGCCGAGTGTTTTCCGTACACCTAGGGCAGAGAAACGTTGTATGCATTCCCAATTTACACACGCAAATTCATAGGTAAAACATGTATTTAAGAGAAAAAAAATAATAAAAATTTAAAAAATAAATAAAAATCATGAATGGATGTTGTTTTCACAGCGATAATGCTCTTCTTAGTACATGAGTCGTTCCAGTTAGCACGATTTTTTGCACCTCCTGTAGAGATGGTAAGCCTGGTATCATTTTCAAATAGATTT
>NC_068982.1:184563149-184565118 GCF_001194135.2 Octopus bimaculoides | reverse complement strand
ACCACCACCACCACCATCATCATCATCATCATCATCATCATCATCATCATTATTATTATTATTATTCAGGTCACTGCTTGGAATCGAACTCGGAATCTTGGGGTTAGTAGCCCGCTCTCTTAACCACTACGCCATAATAATAATAACATCGAAAAATACCTTAGGAATGAGAACCCCGGTTCAAAATTTCCCCACGACACCTGAAGAAGGCCGGGGTAGGAGGTATATCAGCCGAAACGTTGTGTTAACAACAAACAAGATGAGGACAAATACCCGTCGAATGTAAATAATGTAAGATGAAACAATTGTAAATTGTAGTAAAATGACTTCCTGACTCTATTCTTCTTATTTGCTTCTACACACGCGCGCGCACATATAATGACGTTCTACACGCCCTCGAAACTAAGTCATATGAAGCGGAGTTAAGTTGTTAAGTGTGCGTGCGTGTGTGTGTGTGTAAGTCATGCATGACTATTTTTGATTTTCTTTTATTAAATAAGGTTCACCGAAGCGAGTGAGGTAGCATAATTGTTAAAGCGTTGGATAAATTCTTAGCGCTATTTGTTCCAGCTCTTTACCTTCAGAGTTCAACCCCACCCCAAGGTCAACTTTGTCTCTCATCCCTCAGTAATTAATAAAATACAGTATCAGTCAAATACTGAGGTTGATGGTATCAACTACCCTACCCTTATAATTGTTGGCCTTGTGCTCAAATCAGAAAGCATATAATGCTCCCCCAAATTATATTCATTCGAAACCCTAGTACTTTGCTAGTTTTTCAACAATCTTTCAGGTATTTTGAACAGAGGAGTTTTCCTTTTCAGGCTTTGATCATGACATTTGAGGACTTCTTTTGTTCTCCATGTCAGTCTAGACATGTACTCCTCAGGCTATTACAAGCATATTATTGACACTTATTGTCAGATTTAGCAAGTGCTTGCATCATTCATTTTGTAACGAGTTGTCCCCTTATTGTCCTGTGTGTGTGTAATATATGATAATGCGCACACACAGACGCAGACACACACACACACACGCACACACACAAACACACGCACATACACGCACGCACACACACACACACATACTTAAGAGAAAGTTTCTCTCATAAATGTATAGTCTTAAAAACACAGAAAAAGTCAACCAGTATTATTGGTGGTGAAATTGCTAGATCCGGTTTTCTGTTTGTTAGTCTCACCAGCAGCAAATATTCATATCACCTGCTAACTTATATAGCTAGACAGTGACTGAAAATTCACTGATGTCGCATTTAGCCGGCAAACTGAACAAAAATCCGCTATTAGCGACAGAAGCAGTATTAGTTCAAAATTAGCTATCTGTAAACATACTTAAAGAGTGTATATGTTGAAAGCCTTCTAAACTGCGGTATTCGTTTTGAGAAAGTGTCTCTTCTAAACATCACCTATACTGGAAAAACTTCGCCAACTGCTGATATGTTTCTGTTTTCAACACTGTATGTCTAATTTTTAATACTATATGCCAGTACGGAATGTTTGTATAGAAGATTAGGACACGGGCATTGATAAATTTAACAGGCCCGATAGATGAATATAGTTGAAGAGTAAAATCTGCTTCGTCCTTCCCTCACTAGGACCTACCAGGACAGTAAGTTTCTCACAGAAGCGCTAACGGTATGTTCTCTGGTTCGCCTATGCCTTTTCCCAACTAGAAAAATGAACATTATTTACATTTGATGGATATTTGTCTTCATCTTGTTTGTTGTTAACACAACGTTTCGGCAGATATACTCTCCGGCCTTCATCAGGTGTCTTGGGGCATATGACGTAGTGGTTAAAAGCGTGGGTTGCTAACCCCAAGATTCGAGTTCGATTCCAGGCAATGACCTGAATAATAATAATAATAATAATAATAATAATAATAATAATAATAATAATAATAATAATAATAATAATAATGAGTAAACACCTGGAAAATAACAACCTGTTTC
>NC_068982.1:184556760-184561044 GCF_001194135.2 Octopus bimaculoides | reverse complement strand
AATAATAATAATAATAATAATAATAATAATAATAATAATAATAATAATAATAATAATAATAATAGTAACATCGAAAAATATCTTAGGAATGAGAACCCAGGTTCGAAATTTCCCCAAAACACCTGATGAAGGCTGGAGGGTACATCAGCCGAAACGTTGCGTTAACAACAAACAAGATGAGGACAAATATCCATCAAATGTAAATAATGTACAAAATTCCTCATCTCTTAAATATAGAACTGTAGAAAAATGTATATTCTCTCGTAGAGTTCCGGATAAATGTGTCTCTTGAAGTATCGCGATGTTCACTTGAAAGTTATGGTTCATTTTCTAATCACTTGTGCCTTCCGTGCGTGTTATTTGACAGTCCAATGGCCATGGTCTGTAGAGCCCAGCATCATAGCTTAAGTATTGGCCTCTTTTTTGGTCTTCTTGCTATGCCTGATGCAGTATTTGCCATATGCGGTTCAGGTTACGTACATAACCCCACACATCAAGTAAAACAAGCAGACTGTGGCGGGACAGCATCTGATTGGCTGAGGTCTGCCTAGCTTAAGGTAGGTGGTAGTTATCCAGGGTGACACAATGGCGTCTCCCATTTCAAAAGTAGCACCCGGCGCCTGACACCACACTAATTCAGCATATGGTAATAATTGGTAGACTACTGCTTTTCTTTTCGCGATGAGGCAATGTTGGCGTATTCTTTCCAGGTTGTAGACCTGGACATGGGTTAGTATGGAAGACCCACTGCTATCCGTGTAGCAGGTCTCCCTTTTCAGCTAATGTTGTCCTAGGGAAGAGCAATGGACATTACAGTTTGGCATCTGTGTTGTCGCTGAAGTTGCCAAAACAGAACCATATTGTATGTATGTATGTATGTATGTATGTATGTATGTATGTATGTATGTATGTATGTATGTGCGTGTTTATGTATGTATACATGTGCGTGTTTATGTATGTATACATGTATGTGAATATATATATATATATATATATATATATATATATATATATATATATGTATGTATGTATGTACGTATGTATTTAATTATCTATTCAGTCATGTCTGTAGATATATTTTCTTTGGGAAGCTGGAAATGATGTGATCGATTACTTCTTTATATTGATTGAACAGTCTGTAGCTGTGGCTAAAAATCAAACCTGTCTTTAATTCTGTGGCTTTTCAGACATTATTGGCTCACGTATCAGCTCACTTCCTGTCAGACCAGTACTGTTGGGTACTCACTTCCTGTGTGTCCAATACTGCAGTATACTGCTGACGAAGTTTTTCTTTCCATATTTTCTTAAGTAATTTCCTGACTTCTGCTTTTATTCTATCTTTTGTATGTTCACCTCATTCGTTTAATCTCTATTTAAAACTTATTCCTCTTCGTAATTAGCTTCTTGTTTCTAACTGATTACTTCCTTATACATAAGGAAATTTTTTTTTTCTTAATATAAAACTATTCAATCTTAATAAAAACTATTAGATCTATCTTGGCTTGCTTCTAAGTATATTTCTAGATCCACTGCCGATGTAAGAGTTCTTTTTCTTCTTTTTCTTTCTTGTGTTTACATTAGATATAATAACCTACTTATATCATTCATCAGATGGAAGTTCTGGAAATGCATTGAGTAGATTTCTGACTTTCCCATCTAAACTCATCAATTCATTTAACTTCCAATATTTTAACGTTGAGACTGTAGTTTATAACTGAAATGATTTCATTCTCATCACCTGTTACGATATTTCTAATCTATAACTTTTTTCTAGAAGTATTATTGTCTGATTTTCTCTTTAATTTCTGTGTACTGTATTTCATCTGTTTCATCTACCTAATAAAACATTTTCTCTGCTTCGGAAAGACACAAAATTTGACTTCATGGATGCCGTAAACTTAATCTATCGTTCGGTGTAAATCCATGACCTGGTCCTTAGTTGTATTTAACAGAATACATTATGATGAAAGCAGTCGGGCAACGTCTCACTCATAGAAAAAGATCACGTGTGCTGCGCTGCTTTTTCTGATTAAATCATAATAAGAAAAAGGCTGACGAATATTTCGGGTTTTTTATTGTTATTCTTTGAACAGGTGTGGTCACCATTTTTTAGACGTATTTTTCTCCAGGATGTCTATCTCTTTGGCAGAGCTGTAGTCCTGGGTCAAGCAAAGACCGAAAGAGGGCGCTTGGCATCTGAAATGTTATGAAGTACTCACAGTCCTCTACTAATCTGGCAATGCAGTCAGTGGAAGTTCCATACTGGCATTCTATACAGGCATTCTATACAGGATTAGTCACTGGCAAAAGCGACAGCGTTCCCTGGAAAACTCCGGACATCGATGAAAACTAACAGGCTGGTCTGTTCCGGAGGATTTGGGGGCAGGACCCCATGGATAATTTCCAGAAAACATTGGCAAGAAAGGAAAGGTAGTGGACCGATGCTCTAAAGAGGGGGACTGGGTATTGTGGTTAGTACAGGGCTCGGGACGAGGTTTTAAAACAAGAAAAAGAATATGGGTGATGGGAATGAAGTCAGACAAGAGTGTCTGAGATGAGGTGGCACGAGGTCAACCGATTCCGAGGAGCAGAGGCCGTAGCAGGAGTGGTAGAAAAGACAGAGAGAGGAAATAGCATGCTTACGGATCAGAAGTTGGAATGTGACGGTGAGTGATTTCATGCAAGTCAATTGGAGTGTCATTTCTTTGGTTGCAATCTAGGATGCTTATTATGTAATAAGAGCATCATTTTAGATGCAGGAGTAATACTCTTTTGTGTGGATCGGGCTGTAGGCCTGGACATGGGTTAGTATGTCGGAATAAGATGTACGGAATATGAAGATTTAGATCAGGCACGGTCAACCTTTCTCAAGAAGCAGACCACATGAGACAAAGCTCATCATCAAGGTAATTTTTCGTTAGGCGTGCCATTCAGAAAGTCCCGCGGACCGCATTTTCTCCATGGCTGATTTAAATTAACACAATTAATATTGGTTTCAAATTTTTGGCACCACAAGGCCAGTGACTTCGAGAGACAAGGGTGGAAGTCGATTACATACACTCCAGTACTCAACTTTTTATTGACCCCAAAAGGATTAAAGTCGACCTCGGCGGAATTTGAACTCACAACACAAAGACGAACGAAATGCCGTTAAGCATTTTTCGCCCGGCGTACCAACGATTCTACCAGCTCGCTGCCTTACAACACAATTAATATTAGATTCAAGTTGTTGCTGATCAAAGAGCAGTTAAGAGGTTCGGAAGTGATAAAGTTTTATGTGGAAATTCGGGTTAGTCAAATGACGAAGGTCTGTAGAACTAAACACAGATAATGCGGTGACTGAAGGAAAGTGAAGTAGATAATCCAGGTGGGGTGAAATACGTTTAATCAGTGCGTAGGTAATAGTTAACGTTTTCTGCAGAAAATGTATTTTCACTGTGTGTGTGTGTGTGTGTGTGTGTGTGTGTGTGTGTGTGTGTGTGTGTGTGTGTGTGTGTGTGTGTGTGTGTGTGTGTGTGTGTGTGTGTGTGTGTGTGTGTGCCTGTGTGTGCCTGTGTGTTTCTAGTCTAACCAATCACATGACTTTTGGTTATGATCAGTTGATTGGAAATCTTTGGTCAAAATAGACAGTGGATAGGTTGTGAAAGCAACACATTTGTTTCTAATATCGTTTTAATAAAGAAGTGATATCAATTGTGACACTCATAATATCGACATGCTCAATCACAAAGTCCAGTAATTAATGCGATGTGGTGGCTTGTATGCCTTAATGGCCTTGAGAGCTATGCTTGAGGGCCAGAGGTAAAGGCAGGTTTACGTAGAGTCAACACCCCTACCTAGAAAACAAGCAAAGTTACCGAAGCATCGATGCCAATTCAAAACTGACAAGACTAGGAAGAGGAAGGACTCAAAAGATAGTCTAGAGTCAAACAATAAAAGTGGAGAAAGGTCAGAGGTAAAAATGGGTTTGCGTAAGGTCAGCACCCCTGCTCGGGGAAAAAAATAAAATTACGTGCAGGTGTGTGCGTTTTGTACTTGTTTGTCCCCCCCCCCCCACGGTGGAGGCGCAATGGCCCAGTGGTTAGGACAGCGGACTCGCGGTCATAGGATCGCGGTTTCGATTCCCAGACCGGGCGTTGTGAGTGTTTATTGAGGGAAAACGCCTAAAGCTCCACGGGGCTCCGGCAGGGGATGGTGGCGAACCCTGCTGTACGCTTTCACCACAACTTTCTCTCACTCTTACTTCCTGTTTCTGTTGTGCCTGTAATTCAAAGGGTCAGCCTT
>NC_068982.1:184555491-184556052 GCF_001194135.2 Octopus bimaculoides | reverse complement strand
TGCATACGTGATGTGATGTGTGGTAGTGTGATAAGAAGCTTGCTTCCCAAACACATGGTTCTGGGTTCAGTCACACGGCATGGCACCTTGGTCAAGTGTCTTCTACTATAGCCTCGGGCCGACCAAAGCCATGTGAATGTATTTGGTAGAGGGAAACTGAAAGAAGACCGTCGTGTATGTATGTATGTATGTATGTATGTGTGTGTGTGTGTATGTATGTGTTTGTGTTTGTCCCCGCTTGACAACCGATGTCTGTGTGTTTATGTCCCCGTAACTTAGCGGTTTGGTACAAGAGACCGATAGAATAAGTACTAGGCTTACAAAGAATAAGTCCTGGGGTCGATTTGTTCGACTAAAGGCGGTGCTCCAGCATGGTCGGAGTCAAACGACTGAAACATAAAAGGATAAAAGAATATATATATATATGTATATATAAATGTTGACATAGAGTGGTGAATAAATCGATATATCGAGTTTGAAGTCTCTGTCTCTTTTGAATATGGTAATTTAAAAGTTAAAAACCTTGTAATATATATATATATATATATATATATATATATA
>NC_068982.1:184552003-184555481 GCF_001194135.2 Octopus bimaculoides | reverse complement strand
CCGAATGTCTCTTCTCTCTCTCTCTCTTTTCCTCTCTCTCTCTCTTTCTCCCTCTTTCCATCTCTCTCTCTTTCTCTCTCTTTCCCCCCCTCTCTCTCTCTTTCTCTCTCTCTCCCGTTCTCTCCTAATTGGCACCGGAAATTTCTCTTATCCATACATTCCCCTCATTCTTCTCTTACTTTCCCTCTACTCGTTCTTCTCTATCTTTCTCCATAGTGTTCTGTTCACCCTTCTTTTATCTCTCTCTCTCTCTTCTCTCTCTTTACACGTACATACACGTAGATAATATCACATAATACATACATACATACATACATACATACATACATATAAACATGCATACATAAATGGACATTCTTCTTGATTTATTAAAATTATCTCCGCCTCTGAAGATAATTAGCAAATGGCAATTAAGGCCATTTTCACATGAGACAGGAAAACCATCTCAAGAAGCAAGAATTCTCCAAAGTTGACATGCCATTAAGGAAAAGAACAGAGTTATTATCCAGAGATAAAAGGACATTCATGTGCGTGCATTTCTGGTTCAATAGCTGTCCTCAGGACAATTGTTCTACTTTATCTCCAGTAGCCAAGGGATTTATACAAAGAGTAGAACACACACACATACACAAATATATATATATATATATGTGTGTGTGTGTGTGTGTGTGTGTGTGTGTGTGTGTGTGTGTGTGTGTGTGTGTGTAGGACCGGCTGTGTGGTCAGTAGCTTGCTTACCAACCACATGGTTCCGGGTTCAATCCCACTGCGTGGCACTTTGGGCAAATGTCTTCTACTATAGCCTCGGGCCGACTAAAGCCTTGTGAGTGGATTTGGTAGACGGAAACTGAAAGAAGCCCGTCGTATATATGTGTATATATATATGTATCTGCGTGTATATGTTTGCGTGTCTGTATTTGCCCCACCTCCCCACTTCGCTTGACAATTGATGCTAGTGTGTTTACGTCCCCGTAACTTAGCGGTTCGGGAAAAGAGACCGATAGAAAATGTGTTTGCGCGGTGAATTTAAAAAGTTATGATGTATAATGATGAGACACGTGTTATTTGTCTTTTAATAATATGTTAGTGTTGTGGCGCGGTCACTGATGAGAATTTCGCCTAGCAAATTATTTTATTTGCTAAAAAATTTGAAATCTAGGTATGACCGTAAAAAAATAAGAAGGTAAAAGTTTTTATTTTCATTCCCTTTAAGCAATTGCTCTTAAATGTGGTTTTGGTCGTTTTGACTACTTCTTCTAGCGTGTAAAGCTGCCTGTTGAAGGTAGTTTCTCTTGTGTTTAAATATACACTATTTCATACATGTATATATTTATGTCCTTGTAACTGTTTGTCCCCCCCACCATCGTTTGACAACCGATGTTGGTACGTTTACGTCTCCGTAACTTAGCGGTTCCGCAATAGAGACTGATACAGACTGATGGAATAGGCTTACAAAGAATAAGTTCTGGGGTCGATTTCTTCGACTAAAAACCCTTTAAGACGGTGATCCAGCATGGCCGCAATCGACTGAAACAAGTAAAAGAATAAAAGTATATATATATATATATATCATGGATGCTAGAAGCCCTTCAACTTTCTTAAGTTCCAGTGAGAATAGTCAAAGCCATAACTGACTTGACTTCATCGTGAGCCACCATCTTAAAACTAAACACAAAGAGTGAATGTATTATCACCAATAGAATACAGTATTGCAAAGGTATATTCCAAGGCGACAGCCTGTCTGTGATGTTGTTTATACTTTTTGTAAACCCTTTGTCATTAATGTTAAGGAAGTATGAAGGATATCTCACTGGTTCTCAAGGAAACAGAACTACCAAATTACACACTGTTTCTTTGTGGATGACTTAAAACTTTATGCAAAGAATATGCATGAGATAAAAAAGAGCCTTGACCTAGTTACAACATTCTCAAAGGATGTAGGATTGGAGTTTGGTCAGGATAAATGTTGTTATATGGTTGTGAAAAGGGGGGGGGGACTATAAACCAAACTAGCAACATCTCCATTAATGATTTGATTGTTTCCCTTGTACCTGACGAGGAATGTTACAGGTATCTAGGGGTGGATGAGAATATATCTTACAATGGCACCTGTAACAAAACACGTGTCACTAAAGAATATTACAGCCGAATAAAGTAAATCTGGACCTCAGAACTCTTTGCATTCAATAAAACAGTGGCCCACGATGTGTTTGAATTGCCAGTACTCATACTAATATTTGGGCTGTTTGACTGGACGCCAGATGAGATCCGAGTCATTGATGTGAAAACCCGAAAAATACTAACAAACACACATAATTTCCACATAAACAGTGGCGTAGACCGCCTCTAACTAAAACGAAAACAAGGCGGAAGAAGCTTAACATCGATCCAGAATGCCTTTGAATGTCGCATTATATCCTTTCGGCAACATTTTTTAACCACCAAGTGTCGAAGTGCATCCCTTGACCAAGTTTGCATACATGAGGCTGATAACATCATAATACTTAGAAAGCAGCTTCTTGTGCAACGCTCTTTGTCTGATAACCTAAAATACATACCCAAAGAAGTCGCACGACTCTACTGCAACGTACCATCAGATGAAAGGATGAGCCTATATGAGCAGAAGACTATGCATGCATATGGTAGTAGAAAGCTCCGTGATGATAGCAACATCGATCATCAAAGCAGTTTATCATCGACGAATAAATAGCCGGATTACTACCTCCCACTTTGAATGGTATGCGTTTGCAATCCAGGAACAGGAAATATCAACTAAGTACCTGATGCACAAAAGGGATAGAGATGCAGGTAAAGCCGGAAAAAGGGTGACAACCGATGCAGACTTTGTGGAGTTCACACTGAAGATATCATAAGCAGTTGCCCGAAAATGTCATCACGGTATTATCTACCGATGAGATATGATGTTGTAGCTAGGACACAGTATAATGAAATCCGTCGGAAGGATAATACCGAGGACAAAGAAATAAGAACCCACAATATGGTAAAAGCCATAGCCATTCATAATAAAAAGGAATACTGGTGGAATGTACCAGTGAAAACCTCAATAAAATGTAAGCACAACAGACCTGATATAATGATATATATACCTGTAATTATTGGGCCCTGGGACATGTAACACACTGCTTAAATACCAATCTTGAGAAATTAGGCTTCTGAAAACCAGAAAGGAGAAAGCTAATTCGAAGACTACAGATCCGATCCATCACTGGAGCTGTAAAAATCTGTAAAACTTTCCGGAAGTTTATCATTTAAATATGTATGAGCATGTCTAGATATACAAGTATATGCATGAGAATACATACATAAAACATACAAATCTGCACATACATACATACATTTATACATACATACATACATACATACATACATACATACATACAAAAATACCTTGTTGTTGATGTTGAAATTCCAATGAAGGAACCTTGGATCTAGGTTAGAAACCGATTCTTTCTCTATT
>NC_068982.1:184548317-184551348 GCF_001194135.2 Octopus bimaculoides | reverse complement strand
ACACACACACACACACACACACACACACACTATTAGCTGTAAATAAAATAGTATTCGTCTATGTGAATATGTTTATTTTTCCTGAGAACCTAACATAAACATAATACACACACACACACACACACACACACGCACACACGCACACAAACACATTTACATTATAAATACACATACAAACACGCAAACATAGAAGAGGCCAGCTAAGAGATAAGACACTTTTGAGAAGCGCAGTAGGCGTGGTTATCGGGTCATATGAGCATCAATCATAGTTGATTGACAGCTACTTTAATAAAATGGCGGCAAACATCAGAGGTTACGAAAGCCACGCCTCATCCTTCTGATCACCCTTCAAAATCATGTTAGGAAAACTGTACGTGGTCACTGCATGCCAGTGTGTATGTGATTTTCAGTATGTATGCATTGGTGTGTGCATGTGTGTATCAGCATTGGTGTGGGTCAGTTTAGGTGTGCGTGCATGCGTGTGCATGTGTGAACTATGTCTGTATATGTGTTTATAGGTTCATCTATGTGTGCGTTTATACGTGCACATCGATGCTGTTCCTACGTGTATGCGTGAGTGTGGTTCCGTTTATGAGTGTGTTTATATCAACACTATGGTTAAGCATAACTATGCGTGTGTGTGTGTGTGTGTGCATGCCTGTGTACGTGTGTGTTTACACTTACATCTTATACTCATACTAATACGTGAGTACGTGTTTAGCGCATCGTTGCATACTCACACTTCGCTACCACACGCACACACATTTATATATGTATGTATGTACACAAAACCGCACGCTGAGCAAACGAGAGAGCATCTACGAGGCTTTCGAAATGCTAGAAATAGCAGTCATATCTTCCATAGAGTGGGGGTGGGGGAGAACGCTAAGCATAACAAGTAAAATGAAAACACAAAACAAGATAATTTTTCCATGGCTGGTACATGGTATCGATTAAAGGCTAGTCCTGCGGCTAGTCCTGGGGTTAAACAATCGCAGTACACGTTGTATAAGTGAAGCTGTACTACACGTGTTGGTATAGAGAAGCGTTTCTCAACCAGTTTTGACCTATGAGAACCACTGATTCCTCCTTTACTCGGATGGACAGTTTAACAATTCGATCATTAATAGAAATCCTATTGTATTTTTTAGACATGGCCGTGTAGTAAGAAGCTTGCTTCCCAACCACATGGTTCCGGGTTCAGTCCCACTGCGTGGCACCTTGCGTAAGTGTCTTCTACTATAGCCTCGGGCCGACCAGAGCCTTGTGAGTGGATTTGGTAGACGGAAACTGAAAGAAGCTCCTCATATATGTATGTGCGTGTGTCTGTGTGTCTGTCATCACTTGACAACAGATGTCGGTGTGTTTATGTCCCCCGTAAATTAGCGGTGCAAAAGAGACCGATAGAATAAGTACTAGGCTTACAAAGAATAAGTCCTGGGGTCGATTTCTTCGACTACAAGGGGGTGCTCCAGCATGGCCGCAGTCAAATGACTGAAACAAAAGAAAATATTAGGAACTGTATTATTTTTTTAATGGTTAAAACATGTGTATTGTAAGCAGTATAAAACCATTTTATTGCACATTAATTTTAACAGCAATATCATACATGGTCCTCACACACACCTGCACAAGGGTCACGTGGACCCTTCAAGGGTCATAAGGCTCCAAGGTTGAGCACTGGTATACAGCATGAAAAGGCAGCGAGCTGGCAGAAACGTTAGCACGCCGGGCGAAATGCTTAGCGGTATTTCGTCTGTATTTACGTTCTGAGTTCAAATTCCGCCGAGGTCGACTTTGCCTTTCATCCTTTCGGGATCGATAGATTAAGTACCAGTTGCATACTGGTCAATCTAATCGACTGGTTCTCTCCCCAAAGATTTCGAGCCTTGTACCTAGAGTAGAAGAGAAATATAGCATGAAACAATGATGGTATCGAATCGTAGGGTGTTCTACAACATCACTTACATCAACAACATATATACCAAAATACACGGATATACGTGGCTGTGGTGGTGGTGGTGGTAAGAAGCTTGCTTGCCAACCACATGGTTCCAGGTTCAGTCCCACTGTGTGGGACCTTGGACAAGTGTTTTTTTACTATAGCTTCGGGCTGACCATAACCTTGTGAATGAGATTTGATAGATTTACCAAAAAGCTAATAAAAAAAAATAATAATACTTACTAGGGTCGATTCATTCGACTAAAATAAATTGTTCAAAGCGGTGCCCCAGCATGGCCGCAGTCTAACGACAGAAGCAAGTAAAAGAAAAAGAGATACGTACAAACACACACACACACACATACACACACATGCGCGCATCCGCATGTATGACAGAATCTGTGTTAGTGGTTTGTTTGACTTGCTAGAAAGTGTCATTAAATTTCCCTCATGTCCACACCCTAACCGTTTTGAAGAAGTAAGGATACGCTTGATAATGATGTAGTTCTAGATGAGATGGTCATGGTTAGAATACCTATGATCATTGGGTCTTCTCGATCAGTGCTGCCCTTGGGTTAAACCACACCCAGTCTCGTATGTGTGTGTGTGTGTGTGTGTGTGTGTGTGTGTACAGATATGTATGGTAAATGCCAATGCACGAAACTCTCGGTCTTGCAGTCACTCTAACTTCTGCTAATTAATGTGAATGTAGATATATATCTATAGATAAATTGATAGTTGCACACTCATCTATCTATCTATCTATCTATCTATCTAGATACTTGTGTATATAAGATTGACCAGTGACCAGTCTGTCAATATGCTAGAAGAAGCTCACTTAAAAAATTCTCAAGCTTCTTCTAGCATATTGACAGACCGGTCACTGGTCAATCTTATATACACAAGTACTATAATCTTTTTAGGATCTCGAAAAAATTTTTTTCATGAACCTTCGGATTCTTTTAATGTGCTAGTTTCTTGGTATTAAATTGATATTAATTAATATCGAATTTTTACCATATTATGTTAATTATCTATCTATCTATCTATCTATCTATCTATCTAGATAGATAGATAGATAGATAGATA
>NC_068982.1:184547357-184547923 GCF_001194135.2 Octopus bimaculoides | reverse complement strand
TCTCTCGCCCTACGCAATTACTCTCCCCTCACCTCACATTCACTACTGTCGGTAGACTTCAAAGAAACCACTGCCTTCTCTTTCTCTCCCTCCCCATTCGTTCTTCTCTCTTTTTCTTTTTCTCTTTTTCTCTCGCTCTATCTTTCTCTTTCCCTTTCTTTTTCTTTTGTTTTTCCCCTCCCCGTCTGTCTCTTTATTACCACTTTGTCTTTCTCAACCCATCACCCTCACCGCCATGACCACTACCACTACTACTACTACTACTGCTGCTAACATCACCACCACCACCACCAGTATTATTACTACTACCACCAAAACCACTGCTACCATGACCACCATCTGTTCCCCCACCCCACCTCACCCCCACCACAATCATCACCATCACCATCATCATCAGCATTACTTGCAGCAAAACCACATCTAATCCCAACACTACAACCACTACCACCACACTACCACCCACACATTACAGTTATTACAATCCACACGGCCATCCTCCCCCACTACTACTACTACTACTACCACCACCACCACCACCACCACCACCACCACTACTACCACTACTA
>NC_068982.1:184546308-184547288 GCF_001194135.2 Octopus bimaculoides | reverse complement strand
ACTACTACTACCACTACCACCACCACCACCACCACTACTACCACTACTACTACTACTACTACTACCACCACCACCACCACCACCACCACTACTACTACTACTACTAAATGTGTTTTACATAGACTTAGAAGCAAAGTGATATATATATATATAATGATGTTCATGTCATTCCTGATGTACAGGTTACAGTAGGGGTTTATAAAGTAGTGGTGGTGGCGGCAGAGGTGGTGGTGGTGGTGGTTGGTAGTGTTGGTGGTGGTAGTCATGGTCAAGTTGGTAGGTAATGGTAGGCTTTTGTTTTTTTTTAAAAATAATTTACCCACTCTTTTCAAATTTAAAAGTTAAAACTCAAAGGCAAAGCAGACGAAGACCATGGCGAAATGATGATGATGACGATGATGATGATGACGATGATGGTGGTGATGGTGGTGGTGGTGGTGGTGGTGCTGCTGCTGCTGTTCGTGTTTAGCCCCCAGTCGACTTTAATCTGGTAAGATCTATGATGCTGATTTCAAAGACCAATCCAATCATGAACCTCCTGTCTTACAAGTTATCTAAGATTCTTAACATCATAGTGTCGGTTCTGTGTTGAGGAAGGTTTGGCTGCCATTGGGTGGATGCCTAGGCGGTAAGTGACAACGGTGATGGTGATGGTACAGTATATGTTGTAGTGGTGGTGCTAAAGTATAGGTAGTAGTTGTATGAGTAGTAGTATAAGTAACAGCGGTTGTGTGGTAGCAGGTATGTGACAGAAATGGTGGTATAGGTGGTAGCGGTGGTGGTGGTGGTGGTAGTAGTAGCATCCTAGTAAGTGTTGTAGTGAGCGGTGGTGTTGCACTAAAGTGGTAGTAGTGAAGTTATAGCGTACTTAGTAGTACTAGTAGTAGTAGTAGTAGTAGTAGTAGTGGTGGTGGTGGTGGCGGTGGTAGTAATAGTAGTAGTAGTGGTGGTGGTGGTGGTAATAGTAGTAGTAGTAGTAG
>NC_068982.1:184541095-184546239 GCF_001194135.2 Octopus bimaculoides | reverse complement strand
GTAGTGAAGTTATAGCGTACTTAGTAGTACTAGTAGTAGTAGTAGTAGTAGTAGTAGTGGTGGTGGTGGTGGTAGTGGTGCTGGCGGCGGTGGTGGCGGTGTAGCTATCACCACAACCAACCAAGGTGTCCTGACTTTCTCTGTTCATTCACAAATACACACACACACACAAATGCATACACATATAAGCAGTATATGAACATTGCGCACACACAAACATATATAGATACATAGACACACACGCACACAAATATATATCGATACATAGACACACAAACACACACTATATATATATATATATATATATATATATACATGTATGTATACATGTGTATATGCATACACATACACTCACACATAGACGTGTACACACACACGAACAAACGCAGAGCTTGATAGTAAGAGAGAAAGAGAAGAACTCTATGGATAGGGGTAGATACGAACACACAAACACATAAACGACACGTGTGTGCGTGTGTATATACGTGTGTGTGTGTGTGTCTGTATAAGTATGTATATGTGTTTGTGTATCGTAAAAGAAAGTGTGTGAAACACACACGCACGCACGGATAGATGTAAATAGAAAGAGAGAAATGGGAGGCGACATAGAGACGCACACACACACACACACACACACACACACACACTCTCACATACACAGTGTTACGCTTCTTCCTCCATACTTCACTCTTCACTCCTCATACATTCCTCTCACTCACTCACACACTTTCTCTCTCTCTAACTGAACACAAACACTCACTCTCTCTCTCTCTCTGTCTCCTTACCTCAGTCTGTTGGTTGTTTTTATTCTCGGGCTGTTTTCGCTGTTGAACAGATTGTCTGTCGTAGCGTAGAGGAATGGACCAACGACAATGGACTGTAGCAGAACGGACATCTATATAACAACAATACTTACCATTATATAGACCCATCCTCCTCCTTTTACCATTGTTTGTAACAACAACAACGTCAATACCGTGGAGTTGCTTTGTTGTCGATATGAATTGGTCGTGCGTTTTGATAGTGTTGTCGACAGTGGTGGGCCAAGTTGTGGTTACCGGTTTTACTTCAACCTCTGACCGTCAGCATGAGCGATGCGAACGTATTACTATACCCATGTGTTTGAACATGCGGTACAACATGACCAAAATGCCCAACCTGCTTGGCCAAATCAACCAAAAAGATGCGGCTATTCAAGTGCACGAATTCCTGCCGTTAGTTGAACTGGGTTGTTCCAAGTTACTTCGCTTTTTCCTGTGTTCTTTCTACGCTCCAATGTGTACAGAAATGGTCAATGCTGTCCTTGTGGTGTCCGCTTGCAGATCGATGTGTTTGGAAGTGAAATCTAAATGCGAACCTGTCCTCAAGAATTTGATGTTTACCTGGCCAGCATCGCTTGATTGTCAACAGCTTCCCGAACACTCCAATAAAAAACACCTTTGTATGGAAGCCCCAAATGTCACAGATGAACCAGACATGCAGCCAGAGACTATCAACGCCGAGTGGTGGAATATTGTCCAGTCATTCAAGGATAAAACACACGACGGCCACAACAGGAGATTACATTACGGAGGAGGACAATATGGGCATAACCGCGACATCGGTTCTACACATACTCTATGTCCAGACCGGTTTGTCTACGTTGACAAACATGGTGGTCACAATTATTCTTGTGCCCCACGCTGTAATATTGATGTTTACTTCAAACAAGAAGATAAAAGATTTGCAAAGATCTGGCTCCTTGTATGGGCAACTTTCTGCTGTATTTCAACCACCATCACCGTTCTAACCTTTGCAATTGATACATCACGTTTTAAGTACCCTGAAAGGCCGATCATTTTTCTGTCCATGTGTTACGCTATCTATTCTGGAGCTTATATGATTCGAGGTATTACTGGACCTAATTCTATATCGTGTGACCGTCTTAGAGACGGCACTGAATTCTTGATACAAGAAGGACTCGAAAGTACTTGGTGTATTATAGTATTTCTAATACTTTACTACTTCGGTATGGCCAGTGCCATATGGTGGGTGATACTGACCCTGACGTGGTTTTTGGCTGCTGGACGCAAATGGGTCCAGGAAGCTATTGAATCACTGAGTAGCTATTTCCATGTGGCCGCTTGGGCGATTCCGGCCGTGAAAACCATTATAATTCTGACAATGCGCCGGGTTGATGGAGATGAATTAACAGGACTTTGCTTTGTAGGTAACCAAGACATTGTGGCCCTGACGGGATTTGTTATCACTCCTTTGCTTATATACCTTATCATTGGAACAATCTTTATATTTGCCGGTTTCTTTGCCATGTTCAAAATACGGCGAAATTTGAAACAAGACGGTACAAACATTCGCAAACTTGAAAAACTGATGGCCAAAATTGGTATATTCTCGGTGCTGTATACACTGCCGGCCACTTGTGTTATAGGATGTTATTTTTACGAACGGATTAACTTCGACAATTGGAAAACAGAAGCAATGCGTCGCCGATGCCGAAGCAATCGGAACGGAGAAAAAGATTGCTCTCTATCACAATCTATACCGACTATTGAGGTGTATATGTTGAAAATTTTCATGTCTTTAATCGTTGGAATTACCAGTGGAATGTGGGTATGGAGTTACAAAACAGTGAACTCGTGGAAAAATTTCTTTTCCAGCCGTTTTTCACGTCGGAAACATATATACCACGGAAATTACCAACAGGCGCCTGTGTTTTTGATGAAGACACGAGGGCAAAAACTTGTTCCCAAAAATGTGGGAACCAGAGTATGAGAAAATATTGATTTCTAGTCTATTTCGATTTTATATTGATTTTTTTTTTAAGTATTGTTTTTTTATCTATTTGCTAAACAACACACAAAAATGTCTAAAATTTATTTTATTTTTATAAAAAAGTAAAAAAAAAAACTATTTTATTACAGTTTGCCAACTTCCAGTTCTGTTGTTAATATAATATTGCTTCTCTTTTATACATTTTTTTCATTTTTTGGGTAAAAGATCTGAAGAAATTACCGAGTAAAATAGGATCGTAGCACAGCAATGGCAGGAGTAGGTTGGGAGAGTGTTCGAATCTAACACACACCTTGGTTCTATATCAGCACACACAATCGCAAGTTAACTTTCAAACCACTTTTAAACACGTTTTTTCCCTAAACTTTTTATACACGCCATAATTACAACATACACGCATCTATCATGTGTGTGTTTGACTTGCATACATACGTACATACACATACATATATATCTGTCTATATATAGTTACGAGAAAAAGTTTATTCTAACAACTATTATAAACACTTTTCTTATACCTTCATACGCGCGTGCACATATATATGTATACCTATATATATTCATATATATATATATATATACATACATTAACCTATTATGGCATATATCAGGTATGATCTCACACATGCATGTATATATATACACATATATAGACACAGACGTTCTTACTTTTCTTTCCTCATAATATGTATACGTGAAAAGTTTCTCCATTAGTTCATTAATATACATTTGCATATTTCCATGACTATTGAATCAAAACGCACAAGAGACAGTAGAGATTGCATATACACAATTACAAAAACAATGTGTACATTGTCGAAACGTGTGTCTATTCATAAATATATCTTTACATTATATAGTGTTTATATATATACATATACAGTTATCCCTTACAGTATAGTTTATACACATAAGTAGGATATATAACATACTACAGGTGAAAGTATGGTAATAACTATATATATTTAGATAGATAGATAGACGCGTGCACACACACACTAGATCTAGCTTACTTTTATGTACGTATGTATATAAATGTGTTTATCTACTTCCAGATAAACATTCATGTGTATGCGGAAACAAAGCAGGTAAGTGTGTATGTGTCCGGGCGTACACACACATACACGCACACCGACCGAGACTACATGCGGCATACATCTGGCTTATGAATTAGTTCTTTGATGTTTAAGCGGAGATGTATCAGCTAAAGTCAGCTTCTAAACTCCCTCCGCTCCGCTCTTCTCTTCTCTCTCTATCCTCCCTCCTCTCGCCCCGTAGTTCTCTTTTTCTCCATGGTTTCATCAAATATCTGTCTGTCTATCGATCTATCTTGCCCTCCCACTCCCCGCTATCTGTACATCGATCTGTTTTATCACTTTTCTCATACACGCATACGATATAAATATTCTTCGTTTTTTGTATCTGGTTTGCAAGTTTCTTTATATACACACACACATACGTATATATGTATACATACATGTTTGTGTGTATATATATATATATATATATATACACTCACACATGCCTGTAGTACCTGGTCAGTATATTTTTACATGTCAATCTGTTTTATATATTTCCTTATCTATCGCTAGCCATCCAGATCTATCTATCTTATGCATTCAGTTATCTATTCGTCTGTCGGTCTATATGTATGTTACTTATTAATGTATCATCTACCCTTCTGTATATCTATGTGCATATATTTCAAATAAATATATATGCATACAGACACACTCACACACTTTATATACTAGTCCAGGTCGCTACGAAAACAAGTTTTTTTGTTATATATATGCTAACAATGTAACACCACCAACAAAACATCAGTATTACTACTACTACTACTACTACTCATCTTCCACATTATACACTGTCTTCACTAAGGGGAAAGACACTGTATAAATGCCGTCCTTGCCTGGATGGTCGCGGAAGGAACATCTGTGTGATCAATGACCTAGCAACAAAAACAATGAAGATATGGGGCGTTCCTTTGACAGTATGCTTTGATGTATGAAAAGTTCACTAAAAAAAAAAAAACGTCAATAGTGTTTATTGTCAAGCTTGGGGTGTCGGGTGCATGAGTGGTAGCGGGTAGTTCTATTGTGTAGAGTAAACGGGTGTGGGTGTGCGCGCGCGTACAATTCGGCCGACAAGTGCGTGTATTGATTGTAGTATGTTTATCTGAATTGTATGTGTGTGTGTGTATGATGTAGAACTGTATTGAATAGTATAAGGGGGCGATTGTCTATTTTGCAAGTACAAGAAAGGTGTGTACTGTTATACGTATATATACATGTGTATATATATATATATGTGTGTATATATATATATATATATATATATATATATATTCA
>NC_068982.1:184533163-184540558 GCF_001194135.2 Octopus bimaculoides | reverse complement strand
GTATATATACATGTGTATATATATATATATGTGTGTATATATATATATATATATGCGTGTATGTGTATGGTGTTCAATAGCAATCTTTGTACCTTGTATATGTGTCTATCTTTGCAATACGTGGTTTGGGGTTCATCCCCACTGCGCGGCACCTTGGCGTGGTGTTTTCCACTATAATAGCTCCGAGCCGACCAATGCCTTGTGAGGGTAACTGTGTGGAAGCCTGTTGTGTACGTATGTGTGGTATATGTGTGCTTGTCCCCGCACTACAGCCACTTGACAATCGGTGTTGGTTTGTTTACGTCTCAGTAACCTAGCGAGGGTAAGTAACAGAATTAAAATAAGTACTGGGGCCGATTTGTTCGACTAAACAAACCGTTGAAGGCGGTGCCCCATGGCCGTGTTTGTGTGTGTGTGTGATCTCTGCATAGGACACATGGATGTTATGTTAGTGTCAGATAAAGATGCCTTACACAAATAACGTAACGCAGGGTTTCTGTCACTCTCTCGCACGTGTATCAAGTGGTCAGCCTGTATGGATAGTAGAGGAACCGCGCGCTACGCCACTGGCCTTGTAGTTTCTGTTTCGGCCCTTGGCTGTTCTAAGAACAACGACTGCGATGTCCAAGCTGCATGAATCTTTAAACGGTAGCATTTGTCGTGGACAGCATTCTGCTAGTCTTCACGCACACACTGCCGTGCATAACGTTTAGAATATCTTGTATATATATATTGTCACTAATATATATTCGTTATTTCACAATAACAAATAAGATATTCTAAATGTCATGAACAGCATGCGCTCTGAGTTCAAATTGCGCTGAAGTCGACTTTGCCTTTCGTCTTTTCGGGATCGATAAAATAAGTACCATTTGATTGCTTGGGTCGATGTAATCGACTTATCCCTTCCCGCGAAATTGCAGGTCTTGTACCAAAATTAGAAATCAATATATATTCATTATTTCACAATAACAAGGCGCATGGCTCAGTGATTAGAGCCTTGGGCTTACAACCGTAAGTCAGTGAGTTCGATTCCTGGGCTGGGCTCTGTGTTGTTTTTGAGCAAGACACTTTATTTCATGTTAATCCAGTTCACTCAGCTGTAGAAACGGGTTGCGACGTCACTGGTGCCAAGCTGTATCGGCCCCATTGCCTTTCCCTTGGATAACATCAGTGGTGTGGAGAGGGGAGGCTGGTATGCATGGGCGACTGCTGGTCTTCCATAAACAACCTTGCCCGGACTTGTGCTTCAGACGGTAGCTTTCAAGGTGCAATCTCATTGGCATTGATGACCTAAGTGGGGTTTTACCCTCACAATAACATTAAAAACCTATTGCTCTTGTTCCTTTGCCATATCCTCAACCCAGTTAATATGAATCGTTTTCAGATTACATAATGTGTAATGTGAAGCTGTACATAGTTTATTTTCCTGGTTTTAATTAAAATGGAACTATAACGGCTTACTGTTTAAAATTACCAGTAAATATCTGTTAAAGATATCCCTTTCGGACTGTTCCTACTTCCGGAAAATCATTACAGACGACCCCCTTAAGAAATGTTTAAATTACTTCTGCTTTGTATATCATCGAGTGATTCTTGATTCCTGGAAGAGTGACTGTTTTATATAATGCAACCTGTCTCGGGTTACACAGACAATCTGGTGTCCCATGTCAGCATGTCACAGCCATTGAATGGTGGCTAATACTGTTAGAAATCGTCGATATTGATGTGCGTATCGATCTTTTTGCCTAACTAGTGACTGGTTATCCCAGAACCCAACTGACAAAATTCTCATCGTCCCTTCTCTCCAGTCTGAATATATACAAGTCTTTCCTTGGTATAAAATACAGTAGCTACTGTTTCAGACAATTCACTTCTCTTAACAAACTTTTTAATCGTGCGTGTGTGTTCTTGTCGACGTTTGGCAATGGTGCGATCTTTCCGCCTTACCAGTGATTCTAATCGTCCCTTCTCTCCATCCTAAATTTATGCAAGTCTTTCCTCTATAAATGCAATAACTGCTCTTCCGAATAATTTTCCTGCTTTTCTTATTGCCCTGCAGTAATCAAGTCTGTTGTTGATTAATTTGTTACCTCATTGGTTGAGTGGTGGTCGTTGATTTTTTGTCAATTGGTTGAAGAGTTTTGTTCTGGATGTGTTTACAATGTCTGTGCGTGCGTTTGTGTAAAAGAACTGTTAAAATATATTAGCTTTTCATGGATGGGAGCTTTGAAAGTTGTAGTGTGGAGGGTCAAATGGCCATGTTTGATAAAAAAGAATTTAGTCAATTGTTTTTTTTCTTCTCTTTTTAAACTTATACAACACAACACTCTGGTAAGGTAAGAAATTATATTTTGTCTTCTCATAAATAGAGAGAGACAAAAAAAATTAACTAATATTAGGAGAGGCTGGTGTTTGTTAGTTTGAGAAGCACTGGGCCTGTATGTTTGTGTGTGTGTGTGATAGCAGCACTGTCCCATATATGTAAGCAGTCCTGTAATGTGGGCCAAGGACAGCGTTTTCCAGGCTTTTACTCCCGGGGAAACTTTGAAACAAATTTCCTCTTATCATCTACAGATGTTAGGGATACGCCGCCTGCGTCTGTAATAAAATTATCAATAAAGCATTAAACACAAAATCTGTTCAAAATTGCTTTTACGTATAATTTGCCAATTTATCACAATTTCTCTGGGAGATCCGAGTGGGAAAACGCTGATCTAGGATGTTTGTGTGTGTGTAACAGCAATCTGTCCCAGATGTTCGCACGTGTAACAGCAGCACTATCCCAGATTTATGAGCCGGACTGTAATGTGATTATATGATGTTTCAGCATGTTACACTGTCCTCCCGCTAGATATGTCAGCAGTGGATCTGGCATGGTCTGTGTATGTAACAGCAGCATATCTCCGAGATACATGAACGAGTGGCGTTATGTGAGTCTAAGTTGTTTGCATGTGTAACATCAGCACTGTCCCAGATATGTCAGCAATATTGCATAGATAGCTAGCAATTGAAAAGAAGTGATGCTACTGAAGGGGAAATGTATGCGTTTAGATGTATTTTGGCAGCAGTGACTCTTGTTGAATAAACGGTATGATGAACATTAATCGATTTATTGGTAACTTAACAAACTTCGGCGGAGATGTAACACACGCCTGAACTTAAAAACTTCTGTCGGTCCTGATTGTGACGGTACCTGTGATGATCAAAAGCAATCCAGATCCAGCTGTGAGTTTCCAAAACTTTTTCAATCAATCCATTAGTTATATTTAGAAGTACATTATTTAATCGTGCTCTTTGGAGATTGCCCTGATATTTCTATCAACTGGGACGACCTTTAAGAATCTCCTTTGTAATCCATGTGCGTGTGAGAGGAGGATGAATGTCTATCCTGTAGGGGAGTAGAGGGAAGAGCGATAGTGAGTAGGGAGAGGTAGCTAGTGTGGGATCATTCGAAGTAAACGGGGAGGGGGTACTTGTGGTCTTGCATGAAATGAATGGCAACTTGTAACGAGCGCTTCTTTTTAACAAATGCTATTTCTTTCTACATTTGGATGGCATGCAAACACACACAAAATGGGATAGTTTAATTTACGCAGTCAAATGATCAGTAGCAATATATATAGTTAAATGTGTGTGTAAGTGTACGCGCAAGTTGAGACCAATGCCAATATATCTTTAAAGATGTTCCATGAAATTTTGCGACATTTTTCCTCCATTCCCAGTAAGTAAAAGAGATATAGTTCTTAACGAGAATCGAAACCGGATCACGGACTCGATTGGATGGTTGTTTCCAAACTTATATAGTTCATTATTGATTGTTAAAAGCAGTTGTGAAATACGGTCACTAGAGGAAATACATCTGTAGGGAGTCAATACTGACCTCACATTTTCTCCCTCTCTCTTTCTCTGCGTCTAATTGAACTAGTGTCACGTGACTTCATGCTAAATATACATCTCAACTGATCTGTCTATCACCCTTTATTTATACTTCTCTCAAGCTGTCTTTTTGCCATCTATTTCGTAATCTCTATGTCTACTAAATCGATATCTGTACAACAGTGTCCACTTATATATCTGCCAGTGGATAAAGTACACTTCACTGTCTTATATGATTGATACACTACAGCTTCCAGCCTTTTATAGTTACTATACTTACTACACGACGCAAGAGCAGTCTCTTATTATCACACTACAATAGCCCAGCCTCTATAAGCGTATAGAATATGCACTCCGACTTCTTATTACTTTGCTTATGATTTTCCATCGAATCCTATGATAGCCATTTTCTTCAATTCATTGTAGAACTTTTGACAACTTTATATCCCAGTCCTTGACGTACAACTTCAAACACAGACACAGAATAATATGAATGCTGAGTGTATTGCTCTTTTCTCTCTCTGCTCCTGGCAGTGTTTGAGGACAGTTCTCCACCATTTCTTTTAAATCGTTCTCCAGCTGTGATGAGATGGTCAAAGTGAACGGCGAGTAGCGAGGTCTTTGAAGATTGTTTCTCTTCAAAGTCATCTTCCGCTAGCCTTTGAGCTTCTTCGTCCCTCCTTGTTAAGGTGGTAGGCTATATAGTAATATTATATATATATAAGCAAAAACGAACTAAAAGGAGGGGAAAACGAGTGGTTAGTGACATGTTCTGACAAATACAAGTTTATCAAATACTATACAACATAAATTCTATGTTAGAATTATCTCCGCCTACAGAGAATGTAACATAATTACTGAATGGGAATTATATATATATATATATATAACCAAGTTGCCTTCAACTTGTCTAAAAGGCAACCAAATCAGACATGGTTGGGTTCAGGTGTGTGTGTGTGTTTTACGTCTATTATTTTTATGTCTGCTCGTATGATTCATTTTATGTGATTGTAGTTACGTTTGTGTCTGTGAATTATGTACATATGTAACCAAAGCGTGTGTGACAAGGATGGTGAGAGGAGTTAATGTTGACAAGTTGTAAGGGACCGTCTCGTAACAGCGTTGTGACAACTAACACGCACCGCGACACGGGGACCGTTTTGTGATTCTGTAAGAGGACATTTTGACGTAACTCTAAACAGGACTATTCAGTGGCGAACGATCGTATTTTTTTTTTCAATATTGTAAGTAACAAACACAATGTCTTTTTTTGTCACAAAAACGTACGTTGTATATGCGTGTGTTTAATAATATAAGTATCTCTTTTAACGTTGCGAATTTCTACTCAACATGTTAGAAACAACTCCAACTCACACCTCACCGTATCAAAGAAGGAATTGGTGCACCGTATCCAGTAAGGAAGAGAGAATGGTTACGGGTGGAATGCCCTTTGATCGTGTGTCTGCCTGAAACAGAACTTACCGAGGTTTAAAAGAAATCTTATCTGTAAGTTGAAATGAAAGATGGTGTAATTACAAATCTCATTTGGTCACTCGTCTCCTAAGGGCTAATCTGCACCAAACAATAGTCACCACCTTCATCTTTGTCTTTGTCCCAAATTAAAAGAGCGTTTGTTTATGTGGTCAAGAATTTTAAAACAGTTCGCTTTAATTAGCATGTCTGATACACGTGTACACAAGTTGAAATCTAGCAGAATTGGCAGAACGTCAGAGGAAAAAATATTTTGCAGAGATTAGTTAAGTTTTTTTTATGCATTCCTAGTTCATTTACTGTCTTTGCCTTCCATACTTTTGGAGTTGATAAGATATAGTAATAAAATATAATGGGATAGTTTACATTCCTGCAATACGTATGTGATCAGAATTATCAAGTTAAGTTATGTATGAAATGAAGTATTTGTAATCAAAAGCATTATTTATGTCATACACACACATTATTATATATTATTGTAACTTCAGGATTTGTACCGACCCCCCACCCCTGGATCAAAATATAGCAGATGTTGAATTCCTGGTAAAAAAAACTTAAGCTGCTTAATTCAAACGTTACAGATGAGCACAGCACTATACGTGGCACAGATAAAACGCTCCAAAATGCAACGGGGGGGGGGTTAATATCGTAGGTCATCATCATAACCTTTCACCATGACGTTGACCATCTGCGACTATATAAAAAATTAAAAAAACCTCGAGTCATGCGGACTCGTAAGGACCGATTTCCATGACGTATGAATTCCCTACCTGGACGGATTACTCATTTTTTGCCGGCTGAGTGGACTGGGGCCAACGTGAAATGAAGTGTTTTGGCTCAAGAACACAACGCGTCGCCCGGGCCAGGAATCGAAATCATGAGTCAACACTCTAACCACTAAGCTACGCGCCTCCACACTATATCACTATACTACCAGTACACTACCACTGAATCTCACACACCTCTCTACCTGCATACATGCATGCATACATACATACATACATACATACTGCCACTTGCACTTATGGTTCAAGTCAGTGCAAGAGTCTTGACTGCCTTGTTCATCTGCATGCAAGAAATAACAACCTAATACCCCTCAAATCACTCCTACCTTCCTAAAATAAAAGGAAGAACCCGTGTAATCACAGGTTCAATCAGCTTGAAAAACGATAAGAGGCATGAACGTCATGGCTGGCATGACTTTGATCATAGGGTTATTTCTTGACTTAGAGGCCAAGTGGGCTAAACAACAGCCACTTGTGACTCCACCACCACCACCACTATACCATCTATGCAACCTCCATGCCATCAGTACATTATTACCATTTTAGCCATACCACCATGGGTCACCTATGGTCATACTCTCTCTACTACCATTGTTATACCAATACAACCACTATCCTACTATCACTATAGCTGTCATTTCCATTCCACCATCGTCCTTTTTATTCACCATTTCTTTTTTCCCTCTTCTCTCTTTTAATCTGTTTCTCAACCAGATTTGTTGTATGTACACACACACACACACACACACACACACACATACATTTTACATATTACACACGTTTGGTTTTCCGTTTATATGTGTGTTTGTAGTGTGCATGGAATGTATGTATGGTTGTGTGTGTAAGTGTAGGATTTTTATTTGTATATGTTCCCTATATGTCTAGGTGACTGTGTACAGTTGAGTTTGTGTGTGTGTGTGTGTGTATATATAACCCCTTTCTATCTCCCTGTTCTTTCTAACCTGATACTCTCATTAATCATTGTATCACATTCTGAAACTGACTCTCCCTCCCTCTCTTTCACATCCTTATCTCTCTCTATCTATCTCTCCCTCTTTCTCCTCCCACCCAGATTTCTAGCCAGCTAGCCACCCAACAACCCCACTATCTTATTTGAGGGTGGCCTCTTATGGATATAGATCCAGTAGTGACAGATAGACAGACAAGGTTGGAAGTAAAGAGAAAGATGGAAGCTAGAGGTTAGAACTTGATATATAGACAAATTATGTATATATATAAT
>NC_068982.1:184525551-184533129 GCF_001194135.2 Octopus bimaculoides | reverse complement strand
ATATATATATATATATATATATATATATATATATATATATATATACGAGAGAGGGGAAGAGAGAAATAACTGAGAAGAGATAGGACATGAGTGTGTGTGTGTGTGCATAAAGGTAGATAGATAGATAGAAATAAATAGAGATAAATAGATAGGTAGTCAGGTAGGTTGATTGATAGATAAGTAAAGTAAATGGCTTGATGGATAGGAGTGGATTTGTTGATGTAAAGATAGACACAGAACACGAAGTGAGGGGGTTAAGATCAATGACAAGGGAGAAAGAGATAGGAAAGGATTAGTTAAAGAGACAGGAAAGAGTGGGGCAGGGTAGGTATATGTCCACATGGCATGCAAATAAATATGGTTAGGAAGTGTCCAATACACACACACATTCATACATACAAACATACACTTATCTAGCAGTGATGTTGGCGTAGAGGTAAGAGGCACAAGGATACTTAAACAGACCAGGAATTCAAGGGACAGATTGCTGTTAAATCTGAAATTAACCAGGGTCGATTTTAAACAGATGGGTTTCACATGTGTATGTGTGTACATACACACACATACATACTATTTAGCATCCACTGAGGATTATTTGCATCAACTTGTAATAGCTGTATGAAACCCTGATATGGATAGATATTATATATAGTTTTTTACCCCACACATATATAACAAGCTTTACCAAAGGCATATAACGGTGTCAAATTTTGGCACAAGGCTAGCGAGTTCAGGGAAGGGGCTAGGTTGGTTACATTGAACCCAGTGATCGACTGGTAGTTATTTTATCAACCCTGAAAGGTGATGAATGGCAAAGTCAACCTCAGCCGAATCTGAGCTCAGAAGGGAAGGACAGATGATATGCCACCAAGCATTTTGCCTGATGTGCCAATAATTCTGCCAGCTTGACACGCTACCAAAGGCAAATATTAACCATTTTATATTCTATATTCTACACAATGAATATTCAATGAACATCTATGACATAGTCTTCACTTATACACATAGTTCATACTTTATACCTTCCACGCAGTACATTCTTGCATATAATTCACACATATATTACACTCTTGGAATGGTTGGCATTAGGAAGAGCATCCAGCTGTAGAAACTCTGCCAGACCAGATTGGAGCCTGGTGCAGCCATCTGGCTCTCCAGACCTCAGTCAAGCCATCCAACCCATGCCAGCATGGAAAACAGACGTTAATCGATGATGATGATGATGATTATATATTGTGAAAGTTATATGTAGTTTCTGAAGACATAGGACAGGAGGGTAAAACATCTTCAGATGTTGAGTCTCACAAAGGTGATGACAGGTGACTGAGACTTCTGGTGATTGGCTGTGCTTGAGAAGACATGTCATGCTAAGTGAAATCGTGGACATGGCCAGTACCGGTGACTTGTAAAAGACACCCAGTACACTCTGCAGAGTGGTTGACATTAGGAAGGGCATCCAGCCATAGGAACCAAGCCAAAACAGATGACTGGAGCCTGGTGAAGCACTCCGGCTTACCAGCATGGAAAACCGGTGTTTAATGATGATATATTTTTAAAAGTTCAGACTTGTCCATGCTTGTATACAGCCTATACCTAAATTTAATCCACATAATACAGATACCTTATATTGTACATACTTACAGTTCACACTTATATAATTTATACAATATACAATCCACACATTTATATATAACTACACTTTTATACAGTCTGTACTTCTATGCAGCTCATATATATAGTCTATACTCATTTTTAATCCAGACCATACATATATATACAGTTCATACTTATATATTATTTATATGATATATACTCCATACAGTATAAGGTTCATACTACTATTTAATCCATACAGTGTATAGTTCATATTAATATACAGTCAAAACATAATCCATAAAATATATACTCCATATATACTCCATACTTATATAGAGTTCATACTTATTTATAATCCTCACTTGTGCACAGTGCATACTGACATACAGTATGTTCTTATGTACAGCCCGTACTCCTAAACAGTCCATACACATTATCCATACAATATACAATCCAGAATGCATGAAGATGCCTTTTAAACAGATCTTGTTGGTCTTTTTTTCTTAAGCAAGGGATGGTTGTTAGATGAGCTGGTTTTATTTAGGCATACGACTAGATGCAGCCTCTAAAACTGATCATTAGTTCTTGATAGTTAGTAGACAGTGAATGTTAATGGATAGTCAACACCTGATATTTGGTGGAGGTTGATGGGTCTCGATAGACTTTGTTAATAAATAATCAGTTCTTGATAACAAAAACAAAAAAAAACAGTTTTGATAGTTTGTATTAATATACAGCTAGTTTTTAATTGACAGTCAGTTTTAACAAACAGTTGGTTCTTGATAAAGAGTTGACCCTTGTTAAACTTGGTGTTAACAATCAGTTTTTGTTATTGAGTTGGGAATTTTTTTTATAGACAGTCTTTTAAGTAGACAATCAGTTTTAAATAGACCGTCAGCTGAGTGTCCATTATCAGAAGTGTGCAGCATCTTATAGATTATGCCCTGTTGTATAGGCTACCTTAGTGAAAATTCTTGCCTTTCATGTTGTCAATGAATGTAAGCAGAACACAACACAGATTCATTTAACCTGTAATAATGGAAGACTCAACAGATGCATGTTGATGTTTTAAAGGCCATGATGGAGTAAAAGTTTGAGCATCTTTTACACAAGTTCAATTTGAATATCATCCTCTTGCTACACAACTGCTTCACCTGGCCTGTTTAAATCTGATGTCAAAATTAGTGACTGTCGACAAAGGCTGCAGCATTAGGGACAGGTACAAAGGAGGAAGGTGTAAGACATGAGGTTGACAAATGACTGGTGAAGGCATAAAAGGAGGTTGCATATTATGAGACTGATGATGGGGAACCAAACGAGCATCTGTGAACAAAATTTTACAATCAGTTGAATGATGCTTAAACATCTTTAGGATTCAATTTGAATATTAAATTCTTGAACTTTCAACACAATCTCCTGTATTCAACCATTCCAATGGTTTTTGGAAAAGTTGAGTGATTGGTAAATGAGACTCTCTCTCTCTCTCTCTTTCATTGTGCTGATGTCATGAAAAGTATGTTCCACTTACACTGTAAAGTGGTTAGTGAATGAGTAGAGAAAGCATAGGATTATGAGGTTCCTTTAGTTCTGTCTCACAAATACCTACTTCACCTCTCTAGTGTTGGTGCCACAAGAAAATGCACCCAGCACACTCTGTAAACTGATTGGTAACAGAGAAGGCATCCAACTACAGAAACCAAACCAAATGGCAAATTTGAGCACTGGTCTCTGAAAGCAATGGCTTCCAGTAAGAAATGACTGTTATGACCCATCCAACAAATGCCAGCATGAGAAACAGATGCAAAATGATGTGTGGTGATGTGTCTACTTTGACAAATGTTCACATTTAACAGTGAAGTTTGTCATAGTCTCTAAAACAGTAAATTAATGATTTGTAAATGATTGGTTAAAAGAACATTGTGACTTTTTAAAATATTTTATCAGTTACTCAAATGGATGAGTAATGCCCATATCCTTTTCAGGGCAGGGCCTCTGAGTTTGACAAGAAAGAAAGAAGACAATATTGTCAAGTCAGAGATCTGGCCTAAGTGATTGCAATAGAATAAACTCTTCCATTGTCAGCCAAGGACCAGATGGTGTTAAACTAATTTAGACCATGGCAAGGTTTAAAGAGCCAGACAAAATGTCATAAGGCATCTTATTCAATGCTCTAAGCTCTGTTCGCAACACTTGACAGGTACTTCCATCTCGTAAGAAGAAAAGGTGTAGTTGACCTTAGTGCGGGTGGACATGTTGGGTAGATTTGAATTCAGAACACATGGGTCCAGAATAAATACCACAAAGCAGTGTCTGATGCTCTGAAGACCCTAACCCTTTCACCACCATGAAAGGATATCGTTGAAATATAGCATCATTTATAAAAGATGACCAGAATGATTTGTTTCATAGACTTTAGTCTCAAATCTTTGGGTTTGATATTCCTGAAACATGTTTCCATCTTAGCAAAAGGATAAAAACTTTTCATTTGTCAGTCTTTGTAATAGATTTTAATTAATAGATTTCTCAATTACAGAAATTGCCTTCGTCTTTCTTAAGTCAGTTTCCAGAAATCATTTGCCACTCAACAGGATCATCAGATTTTGAGAGAAACCAACAGATGAAAAGACAGATTGGTCGTGACTGGAATGCCTTTTGGATCATAGGTCTATTTGGTCACATTAACCTGGGGAACACAATGATAGTCAGTTTGATAATCTATTTTGTAAAGTTTCAGGAAAGAAACATTCAGTACAAAGAAAATTTTTACAAAACTTTTTTTTTTTTTTTTGTAATGAAACTAAAAAATAAAATACGTACTCGACCCACATCATCCTAACAATATTTACATCCCGTAATCTGCTGGCCCCACATATCCTTTGTACACTAACTCCTTGTATTCTCTGCTGACTACATACAGTTCTTTTGTACATATACATCACGTAATCTCTGCTTACTCCATACAACCTTGGTACACTTACATCTCGTAATCTCTGCTCAACCTTTACCATCCTTTACACTTACGTCTCGTAATCTCTGCTCAACCTTTACCATCCTTTACACTTACGTCTCGTAATCTCTGCTCAACCTTTACCATCCTTTACACTTACGTCTCGTAATCTCTGCTCAACCTTTACCATCCTTTACACTTACGTCTCGTAATCTCTGCTCAACCTTTACCATCCTTTACACTTATATCTCGTTATCTCTGCTCAACCTTTACCATCCTTTACACTTACATCTCGTATTTTCTGCTCAGCCTTTACCGTTCTTAGTACACTTACATCTCCTAACTTCTGACCACCCCCTTAACAAGATATCCGTGTTTATATTTTAATTTTACTACATTATATGTGTGTTTAGGTACACTCACGGAGCTGGTAACCAAAGCAATGAAAACTGACCGTATAACTACGTATAAAAATTAATCGCGTACGCATACATACATACACAACCACAAACGCACATATTGATTTATACCTAAAGCGTAATCTATATACATGACTTTACTTTGAATGTTTGCACACACGCATATACACACATACAAGCACACATTATCCAGCCAACTACTCACAAATAGACACCATTATTTGGCAAGAGTATTATTGGTCAGGCCACTTGGTGGCGCTGTTATCGATACACAACAACGTCTCATTCAGTGTTTCAAAAGGTTTTCTCTTCAAAGTGTTATGTTTGTTGAAATCAATACACATAACACTTTGAAGAGGAAAAACTGTAAATATATGTGTGTTTGTGTGTGTGTGTGTGTCTACAATATGTACGCGTCTCTGTTTTGGTGTGTGTGTTTATTGATTTATATACATATACACATACACACGCACAAACACATATATATAATCTCTCTCGTGTGTATACACACACAAACATACGCTTTCTTTCTCTCTCTCTCTCATATATATATATATATATATATATATATATATATATATATATATATATTGGTATACATATGCTATGTATAGGCTGTTGTTGCGTGTGAAATACGAATGGGTAGGTTGTTGGGTGTGTGTGTGTATGTATTCAGTGTTTATGCATACTAATTAATGTATGTATGTCTGGGTGTAGAGGCAGTGTTTGATTGCGTGTGTATTATTGTGGTGTGGCCCCGGGTTAGGCTTGCTTCATGAACAGTCCTATGGTAGTGTGTGCTGTTTCCTTTTCTGTCTCCTCCTCTAGTTCTACAGTAGCCTCTGCTCTCTGAACGAGCTACCTGCACCATCTCCCATTCTGTCAGAATCACGAAGCTTCAATAGTTTTATGTCCCATTTATGGTGCTGTTTGAGTGGGAGATACTGCATCTGTTGTTGTCTTTTATTCTTCATCCTTTGTCCTCACCAAACTTTCATCTGAAGACAAGTTCTCTGTGGGGTGTGTTAATTGCTATCTAAATTATATTAGTTGTAGTATTTTACCAGATGGCGCAACTGACACATCAATCTTAAGTCTGGTTTTATAAGCTCATTAAGTTTAGAGTTACCTGTCATGTACAAACAAATTTCAAATTGATCTCTGGAAATGAAATCTGAAAACCATGGTCTTTGTGTATATTTAGTTGTGTATAAGTAAGATTTCAATGTTGGCTTCCACATAAAACCCATATTTATAATATTGCAACAATAAAGGTCATCATTTCCCTACAATAAATAAACTGAACACCATTTATGGATCTCACAGATCTTCAAACGTTGTTTAGAAATACTTTAGCACTGTTATTTGTGTCTTAACAGAAATTTCTGAAATAGCGACACAATAAGCAGCAGCTATGTTTTAGCTCAGTTGCTATCAGAAAGGGTATGAATCTTTTCTATCATAACTTTGAGTCACTGCGAACCTCGCCAAATAAAAGCCTACCATTTCTCGATAAATCACCATTGGCTTTTGAGTGCCTTTAACCGATTCCACCACTCTGTTGCAATAATCTAGGCTAGAAGAACGAGGTTAGGTCTCCTGTTTGAAGATAATTTCCTTCCTCAAGTTTCAGGGACTCCCCATAAGGGACATGGCTACTGCCCCACTTCATATAGTCGAACAATCAGCTGTTTACCTAGATGGGTGTTGTGTAAGCATTGTGGACATATATTTTCACTGCTGTTTTGTCTGTTTACTGTATGTTCTGGAGGTAGGCATTGGTGACGCACTGTGTATTTGTGTATGTGATTTATAATATGTGTAGAAAATTCGTTTTGTTGTGTAAATTAAAAGTTGCACTGAAGTGACCTTCCCTGGATACCAATGTAATTAGACTAGGCTCAATCTTCGGGCAGAGTGCTCCATATATCAGATAGCACTGTCTAGTGCAATGTTTCTCGTAAAAGGTGGAGCTATAAGGATGGAAGGGGTGGACAAATAAATTGCTATATTCAATAAAATGAGTTGGCTTTTTAAAATTGTCAAATTATCATCATCATCATCATCATTTTAACATTCTCTTTTTCCCTGGTTGCGTAGGTCGAACGGAGTTTATTGAAGAAGATTGTCTACGGTTGGATGCCCTTCCTGTTGCCTACCCTCATGTATTTCCAAGCAAAGTAATATTTCCTCGTGACCAGACAGGTTTTCGCGAAATCACACAATGTCAAGACAAGAAAACAAACACACGTACATATATTACACACACACTCGTACATTCGGCGGGGTTTTTTTCAGTTTCCGTGTACCGATTCCACCGACAAAGTTTTGGCAGATTTAGAAACCACTTGTTCAAGGTGCCACACGGTGAGACTGAACCTGAAGCCACATAGCTGGGAAGCGAACTTCTTTAACCACGCATCTATGCCTGCCCCTATATAAACGCTATTTGTTTGCTTTTTTTTTTTCATCAATAATTAAGCTGGGTGAGAGGCAGAATATTACATCGATATGTATTTGTGGGGCGTGGGGTTGATATTAGTTTGAGAACCACAGACCGAGAGGGGACGACCATAACATACGGTCGGACATTCAGCTCTTTACCTAGTTGGGTGT
>NC_068982.1:184507438-184519774 GCF_001194135.2 Octopus bimaculoides | reverse complement strand
CACACATATATATATATAAGCTTCAAAAATTAAAAAAGAAGTATGACAAAGGAACAAACGGAAAATTCACACGCATAGGGACGGGACATGCGCTTTCCTCATCAGTTAACGTCCAAAACAAAATTCATTACAGCGTCATGTCTTTTTAATGATAATATTGTTCATTTTTGGTTGCGTAAAGCTGCTGAGAAGAGTGAGCCAACGTTGAGGACAGTGACGAAAACAAATACGACACAAAAATGTGAATATTCAACCAAAATAAAATTGTTGTGTCGACGCCCCCAAGCGAAGAAGTAGGCTCGACCAAGACATATAAATTGAGGTAGTCTGACCGTGGTAGCGGTCGACTGACAGTTGAGTAGCCGTCGTGTAGCGGTTGAGTAGAGATCATCTGAAGATGCTAGATAACAGTAGCTTGAGACAGAACAAAAATTTACAGTATACAAAATAAAGGCTGTACGGCTATACATACATACATACACACACACACACACACACACACACACACACATATATATATATATATATATATATATATATATATATATATTCATGCTCTCTTGGGAGATTTATGTGTAATCTTTAAAGGTTACTACTGCTGTGTACACTCTGAAGTTTTTTCTTGTACTCCTTGAAAATATCTAGAGCTTGTTGTTACTCAAAGGAATACCTATTCATAAGGAATAATCTATTCATAGACACGATTGCTCGCATGCTTGGTTGAATATGTAAACAAACAGATGGACAGATGCTGGATAATGTGGAACATTTCCAATATCTTGGTAGTCACGCCTACAACAGATATTGATGAGGTGTTAAACTATGCTAGTCGCCACAGAAGCAGCTATAAAAGAAATTTAAAAAAAAAACATCTGAAATAAGCTACCAAAATTATGGTGTTAATAAAGACAGTTGTACTCTCTCCCTAACGTGGACAAGTCATGGGTAAATTTGTCATAAGCTAGGAATGAATCTACCACCTGAAATGCTTCGGGAGAATAATGTACATCCGGTGATAAAACTGACAGAGTATTGTCGATGTATTCGAGCAAGACAGTATATCCTGCTTCAAAACCGTGATATCAAGTTTTTTGTGTTGATTTTTTTGGGTGTCAGTGACTCAAAAACCTGTTTTATTTTCAGTAGAATGAAGATGAGTGCATGCAAACAGAAGTTCAAAGTTAAGGATATTTATGAAAAAAAAAAAGTATGAAATCAGTGTATAATGTGTACCGTGTGCCGTTCGTTGGTGATTGAATAAAGGTAAAGTGGAAACGGATCATCTGTGATGGAGTGGAACACGTCAACACAGTACGTACAGAATATCTCGACTATGAGTGGGAGCATTGAAGAGTGTGAAGCATGTATATATACACACAAACGCATCATCAACATTTAATATATATTTTCCTTGTTGGCTTGATTGGACGACTTGACAGGAACTGACAAGGCCAGGGGCCGCACCAAGTTCTATGGTCTTATTTGGCATAGTTTCTATGGCTGGATGTCCTTCCTAACGCCAACCACTCTACACAGTGTACTGGGTGCTTTTTACGTGGCACCAGCACCCATGTGTATGTAATGTATATATGTATACATAGGAAAATCGATGACGAACGATAAATTTAAAAACAAAAACATCAAAGGGATGTTCAGAGTGAATATTATTAGTCTGATGCTCAAGCAAAAGTTTTAGAGGGGAAAAATTAAAACTAGAAATATGACGTTTCGAGCATAGCTTTTCCTCGTAGAGTGGAAGAAATATATACATATGTATATATAAATACTGGATGTTGATATAACAATTGTAGAAATGTGTTACTTTTTATCGTCTTTATCAACAACACAACCACCACTACTATACCATTCTCATTACTAATACTTTACTCCTGAGATGAAAGTCAGTTGAGGATCACTGGTACTTCACACTCCTTCACCGCCATCATCACGAATAAACGACAAAGTATAGTATCGGTGGGACCGATTTCTTGCCTGCTTCCACCCTTATCTACTGCGATGATGGTGTGGACGGTGGTGGTGATGGTGGTTTTTCACTGTTTATATTTATTTGTTGGTAGAATATATCGAAAGATGCCTTGAGAATGTCTGAAAGAACGAGAGCGGGAGAAGGTAGGGTATGGTAGGAGTGAATGAATACTTATGAAAAGCTGTTTGGTGGGATGGGAAAGAGAATCGAAATTACTCACACCGCCACCCTTACACTTCAAATTGCCTTTTTATTTCATCTCTACCGACGTGTTTTATATTTTATAGCTCTTTGGAAATGTAATTAAGGCAAACGGTTCATACCGTAGTGGCTGTAATATCAAATAACAGTAACAAACGCCAATGAAAGAATGATGACAACTAAACAATAGCAATAAACACATTAGCGACAACACTCAACAACATCTAAGGCAACATTAATAACAACAACAGATGCTAGCTACATTTATCAATAGTGGGTCCTACGTCGATTTCGACGATGAGCATTCAATTGTCCGATCAACCACAATAACTTGCTCGTATGAACGTGTAAACAGATTGCGTATTCCACCAGGCTGAATGTATTATGAAAGATAAAGCTTCTTCCTTCCCTAGTTATATAAACTAATAAGACCGGTTTCTCTGGTGTATACACATCCCCACTGGACGGGACGCCAGCCCGTCGCAGGATTGCTCATTTTTGATAGCTGAGCGGACTGGAGCAACGTGAAATGAAAAGTGTTTTGCTCAAGAATTACAACGTGTCGCCCGGTTCTCGAATCGAAATCACAATCAAGAGTTCAACAACCTTACCACTAAGCCATGCGCCTCCGCTGAATTTATAGTGGCATAATATATAGCGAGGTTGAACCTTCGGTTCAGTTTCTATCTCTTATTTCACTCACTTGGATTAAGTTGATTCAAGCCTCTGATTGAGGGGGAATAAAGAAAACAACAACAAAAAAACTTGTCCAAGGGGCCACTGAGTTTATCGAACCCTAAGTTTTGTATTTGCGAAGCGAACATTTAACCATTCGACCATAACTTTATCCTCGAATTACCAATAATAAATAATATATGCTGTCTGCTTATCAGAGGTATATCAGATGCTAAACAATGGTACAAACAATATCAGATTCTACCAATAGTATTTATAACAACATCAACAACAGATACTATATGCTAGTAAGCAATAGAATATTTAACAACAGACACGGATAAAGATAAAAGCATTAAAATAATCTGCAATATGAAGCAATGAAGTAGTCTATGAAATCATAAGATACGCTGGAAACATCAGCTAAGCCTTTAGTCTAAAAAAGGCATTGACTGATATATATATATATATATATATATATATATATATATATATATAGCCCACTAGCTATTCGCGACACCAGCGCGCCTGTTATGGCACTGGTTCTTATACATCGCTCGCGGAGATGCATCACTACTATCTAGCGTCCGGGTGTCCATCATCGGCAAAGCTAAGGAAGGCTGAAATCACGTAATTCTTTCAGATGGAGTCGATGTAATCGACTAACTTTTTCCACCCAAATTCGAGCTTTGATACTATATCAAGAAGAATTATCAACATCGTCATCATTTGTAGAAGTCGTAGTGTACATTAAGGAGTTCGGTTCCCAATCACGTGCTTTCGGGTTCAGTCCCACTGCTGGACGCCTAGAGCTTCTATAGCTTTATGAATGGGTTTCGTTGATGGCAACTCAAAGAAGCCTGTCGAACATATAAATGTGTTTGTGTGTGCTTGCACGTGCGTTTGTGTGTCTTGTTAACACTCTTCGAAGATCGCTCAGCTGAAAGCAGCGAGGTTGATGCCATTTTCCCTGACAACGCCACCTGCTGGCTTTGCTCCTTTCAAGAGGTGTGGAATAAGATACCTCAAGAGCTGCGACAGGAAGGGCATCCGGCTGTAAGACAGCTGTATATAGCCGTCTAACCCATGCTAGCATGGGGGAAACGAACGTAGTAATGAACAAGTTTCACATTATCCACTATACAGTTCTATATTTAAAGGATGAGGAATTCTGTACATTATTTACATTTGACGGATATTTGTCCTCATCTTGTTTGTTGTTAACGTTTCAGCTGATATACTCTCCAACCTTCATCAGGTGTCTTTGGGAAATTTCGAACCTGGGTTCTCATTCCTAAGGTATTTGGTTAAGTGGTTAAGAGCGCGGGCTACTAACCCCAAGATACCGAGTTCGATTCCAGGCAGTGACCTTAATAATAATAACATCGAAAAATACCTTAGGAATGAGAACCCAAGTTCGAAATTTCCCCAAGACACCTGATAAAGGCTAGAGGGTATATCAGCCGAAACGTTGTGTTAACAACAAACAAGATGAGGACAAATATCCGTCAAATGTAAATAATTATCCACTATAATAATGGTTTTTTTACTTTGGCACAGGTTAACGTGTTTGTAGAGATAGTACACTACATTCATAGTATTTCCTGCGTACCGGCCTCTGACGGGACATCGGCGAGATCGGCGAGATCTGAACTCAAACACGAAGAAACAATAAACAAATTGGTTTTAAAGACTATTAGTCCGATATTTCAATTTCCACTACCACGCCGCCGCCCTGAAAACCCATTAATATTAATAATAATAATAACACTCGCTGCCTCTTACCCTCACCCCCATTGCAATGAATCTAACGTCAACCAGTTTTTCTCTTTAAAGTTACCAAACTTCACTTTCGCCCACTACCACCAACCCCGCCCACCCACTGCTTTTACAACATTGCTGTTTTTGTGATATAACTGTAAAGAAAATTTCATAATGATGTGTGTGTAATTAGACGAGCATAAAGCCGCCTATATTTGAGAAAGTATATGCGTGAGTGTGTATGTGTGTAAATATATGTATATATATATATATATATATATATATATTATATATATATATATATTATATATATTATATATATATATATTATATATAATATATATATTATATATATATAATATATATACACACATATATATAGGGGAGAATTTACGAAAAAAACAACAGACGAAGACAGGTGGTGTAAACAACAAATGGATGTATTAGTATAACCCTCAGGAATAGAGAAAGTTTTTAACGTTTCGAGCCTACGCTCTTCAACAGAAAGGAACACAGAAAGAAACAAAGAGAGAAAAAATATAAATGTAGTGGTCAGCGATCTATCATGGCGAAATATATACATACATACATACACACATACATATATAACTAAACACGAATGCTTATGGGCATAACAATTATTCAGTTCCCTCAATAGTTGTTAAGTTATATACACACATGTATGTAAAAACAAAACTGGAAAATATTTTGGTATTATTTACTCACCGTTTACGCATGTTATTATTTGATTCTCTATCTGAAGAATTTCTTAACAGAAGATATCTTACGTTTTTTATTACGAGTACAATTTTGTAATTCCTCTATTATTAGCAAATGAAACATGTGTAATGGTGAGTGAATAATACCCAAATTTTGTTCAATTTCCTGTTTTGAAATATTACTCTGCAGAAAAATTTTTCCAGAAAGGCGGCGAGCTGGCAAAATCGTTAGCACACCGGGCGAAATGCTTAGCAGTATTTCGTCTGCCGTTACGTTCTGAGTTCAAATTCCGCCGAGGTCGACTTTGCCTTTCATCCTTTCGGGGTCGATAAATTAAGTACCAGTTACGCACTGGGGTCGATGTAATCGACTTAATCCCTTTGTCTGTCCTTCTTTGTCCCCTCTATGTGTAGCCCCTTGTGGGCAATAAAGAAATAAAATATTTTCCAGAATTTTCAACTCTCATGTATGCTTCACATAAATATAACATGTACATACGGATTTGGAATGCTGAAATAATCAGATGTGCTTCAAGGGGACGGAGCTTGAATTTTAACCCTATCTTCATTAATATACACGTGTGTGTGTATAACGCCCATTTTCTGTGCTGACATGGGTAAGACGGTTTGACTGAAGCTGGTAAGCCGAAGAACAGCACCAGGCTCCAGTCCGTTTTAGCTTGACGATGTGTCTATTAGTTATAGGCATAACTCATTTATTCAGTTCTCAGTACTTGCATAACACATTATCTGGAATAACACCTAGTTCTGGTTGGTATTTACTGATACCTCAATTGTCTACCGTCTCTATATTAGGTTACATGTCCTGAGCACCCACCAAATACTTCCAATTCTGTCTATGCAACAATATAGTTCCCTTAGTTACAGATGTTCATTTTAAAACTCCATTTCTTTATTTACAGCAACCCGTAGTGCCAAGTCTTCGGCATTCTATATGAGTTGGTGTGAGTATCAAAGTCTCAACAGATTTTTGCCTGGTTGTTCAGTATCCCTTTTTTCTTCATGTTAATTTCTTGAAAACTTGATATCCATAATCTTCTACACAGATTCCAGTGAAGGTTTGTCGCCGCGTTTGTAATCTTTCTGAAGTTATTATTTTTTACCCCCACATTCGCTGTCTCCTCTCCATAATATATCCACATTAGGGTGTCCCATTAAATCATCTTTTAGCATCCGTTCTCCATGGGTTAGACGATTTGACAGAAGCTGGCCAGCTTGAGGGCTGCCCAGGCTCCATTTGTCTGGTTTGGCAAGGTTTCTACGTCTGGGTGCCCTTCCTAAGGCCAAACACTTTACATAATAGTGTATTTCGTGCTTTTTAGCGTGACACCAGCACACACGATCCCACAAGACTAGGATCTCTTGACTGAGAGAGGGACATACCTGTATGCATGGACAACCATGATTACTGATAGTCGCTCTTGAGTATGTGTCCCCTGTTTCCAAGTCTACTTTCCCCTATCAACTCTGTCTATAGATTCTTCCTCGGTAATTTGTGTTGTTTCTGCTGACATCATTCTCCTGCCCAACGAACCTTGGGTAGATTCGAAATATCAGCAGTAGTAGCAGCAGCGATTTACGCCCACTTTTTCGTGCTGGGATGGGTTGAGTGATTTTTCTGCGGTATTTTACTGTCGGATACCTTTCCTGTCGTTAACCTTCCTTACCGCTCACAAGCAGGGACGCAGTACACTTATTCTAAAACCGGCGTCACACGCAGTGCTATACTAAAACTAACAATAAACTTCTCGTTTATTCCGAATACCAATTGTCAGACACGTGAAGAAAGAAGACACTTGGGAGTTAAGTGGCTATGCTGTTCGACAGAATCCAATACTGGTAACGGAATAAACTGTAAAATCTCTGCCCACTAACTTTAGTAGCTTGTTGGTAGGTTTCGCTGGGCGGAAAGAAGGGCTTATCGTTGTAAACAGTGACAGCAGTGTAGAATTGACGAATGCGTAAAATTTCAGTTTTTTAAAGTTTTCTGTTAGCTTAGACCAGTGGTTCCCAAAGTGGGTGGAGCGATGGATGCAAAAACAACAAAATAATGTGTTAATTAGGTTAAGTTTTAATTGTGAAATACAATTGTTTTGAATTTGCTGCAGAAAGTGGTCTATGTTTGGGATGGTGAATGAGGGGGTGCCAAGGAGGCGGCAATCCGAAAAAGTTTATGAACCACTGGCTTAGACCATAAGAAAAGCAATTAACAACAACACAAAACTTATTTCAATTCTCCCCCCCCTCTCTCTCTCTCTCTCTGTCTACCACTTTCAAAAGTGAACTTTAAAGATGGAGTGTTCACTCATCACTGCATTGCTACCATTGCTACCACCACCAGCACCACCACCATCAACATCATCATCACTACAACCACCATTTTCTTAACTGCTACACAATTGCATTGACGTACCAACGTAGAAGCCTTTATGTAATCAATCGAAATGCTAGAAGTAGCAGCCAAACTTCCTCAAATGAATTGCGTCTACTTACACAAACTACAAACAACAACAAACAGGATGATCATGACCGGAACATAATTGATAATTTGACCCAGGGTTAATCAACAACAATGTTTACGTCAGTTTTTATATGCAATTGGAGAACATTTAACTTCCTGGCTCTCTCTCTCTCTCTCTCTCTCACACACACACACACACACACACACACACACATTGTGTTTTTCGTTCTTTTTCCTCGTCCTCTTACTATCTTTCATTTTCGTGTAAAAATCACTTTTTAATGACGTCACATGACCTAGGTATATCATATCGACTTTCCTATTTCACATTTATTTCTATAACGGTTAATGTAGCCATCAAAACAGTTCTGACTGCGGCGGGGACACACACTGAGACGTCTCCTCTTTTATAGACGGTGAAACTCTTTTGTACAGCTGCCTATTTGCAAGCTGACACCACACACACACACACACACACACACACACACACACACACACACACACACACACACACACACATCACACTATACACATCACACCACACACATACTTCGTAGATTTACCGTATACATAATGCTTGCAAGCACACCGCTACCTACTTCATATATATCGTTGATTTACTATGTAACATAATACATGCGAATATATATATAACATATACATACATACATATATGCACACACACGCATATCGTACATTTACCGTGTAACGTAATAATACTTGCAAATAATACACCATTACATACATACAGAGAAAATGTGTGTGTGGTGTGTGTGTGTATATATACATATATATATATATATATATATATATATATATATATATAATATAAACTCATGACACACAGCACAGATATATATATATATATATATGTATGTGTGATGTGAGTTGAAAAGAGATGCAGAAATGGTATGACACAAAGATATATAGATACACAGAAAACTATTCATATTTTAATATTTTAAATCGATTTGTGCAAACATCAAAGTCCGAGTCAGTTTGATTATTATCACACAACAATTCCTGATAAATATGTTTCATGGTAGAAAGGAGAAATTGAACAATATTTGCTAAAACGAATCAAGACTTGGTTTACTTGTCGGCGTTGATGTTATTGCTTACTTACCTTGTTGTTGTTGTTGTTCAGCTCCGAGTCATCCACAATCGAGCTGCAGATCTACGACCCAAAAGGCCTTCCAGCCATGACCATCCTGTGTTTTTTTTTTCAGCGAGATTCTTTTTAAAGATGGTATTGTGTAATTTGAGAAATATATTTGTTATTTCTAGCAAATGGAGCGAATATGTAGGAGCTTCCTTGTTGGTCCGTTTTACCTCCAGTATAACCTGTATAACCTATAAGTGTGTGAGGGTGCGTGGCCTAGCGGTTAGAGTGTCGCACTCACGGCCGTAAGATCGTAGTTTCGATTCCTGAACCTAGCACTGCATTGTGTTCTTGAGCAAAATACTTTCATTTTCACGTTGCTCTCTGCAATCACTTCGACATCTGACGTACGGTTCACCGTGCATCTGACAAGCTATGTCAATTTTGTGGAGGGAGTGAACTAATGCACAGTGCAGACATTTTGTTAACTATAAGAAAAATCATCTGTGCAGGTTGTTAATCAAGAAGAAATTGCGGAACCCTTATATGTCATCTACGACTGGAGAACCCACAATTATTTATAACAGACGTACTTTTTGTGTGGATGCGCATGGATCAGTGGTTAAAGCGTCAGGCTTACAATCATAAAGTAGTGAGTTCGATTCCAGGCCGGGCTGTGTGTTGTGTTCTTGAGCAAGACACTTATTTCACGTTGCTCTTAATCACTCAGCTGTAGAAATAAGTTGTGACGTCTCTGATGCCAAGCTGTATCAGCATTTGCCTTTCTCTTGGATAACATCGGTGGCATGGAGAAGAGATGCTGGTATGCATGGGTGACTGCTGGTCACTCGACATACTAGAAGTGCCAATCAAATTTCCTCATATAAGTCTTTGTCATTGGATTATGTAACCATAGAGACAGTGTCTGATAATAAGATGGGTCACAGTTGCAATGCCTTCAATAATAAATTAACTGGCTCCGGAGTCAACAGCGACAGAGTTACTAGTAGCATAAACGCCATCTTCAGAAGTACGGAGTACAATGATGTAGAGTCGAAGAGATTCATTCAAAACTGGGTTTCATTGAGTTGTTTCCAATTTCACATTTCCGCTTAATCAGGCGACTTTATTGTCAGCTTTATTGTTTGGGTTCCATATATAACTACTAAAGCTCACCTGGGAGGCTGGACAATGACAAAGTCACATTCTGGAGATCAGTAAATGTGGACTGAGGAAATGGTAAAAATGTATATAGCTGTAATTGAAATGGATATTTTAAGGACGTTATTGAAATGGATATTTTCGGTTGGCATCTTTTTTTTTTTTTTTATTCAGTCATTTGACTGCGGCTATGATGTGGCACCTCTTTGAAGAGTTTCATCGAACAAATCGATCTCAGGACTTTTTCTTTAAAGCCTAGTACTTATTCTATCAGTCTCTTTTGCCGAACCGCAAATTCACGGATACATAAACATACCAACACTGGTTCTCAAGTGACGGCGGGTGGGGGACAAACACAGACGCATGCACACACACTCACGGCTGGGCTTCTTTCAGTTTCCGTCTACCAAATCCACTGACAAGGCTTTGGTCAACCCGAGACTATAAGTAGAAGACACTTGTCCAAGGACCACCATGCTGTAAAACTGAACCTGGAACCGTGTGATTGGATAACAAGCTTCCTACCATGGAGCCATGCCTGCACCTATTTGTTCGGGAATTAATGATCACAAGAAATGTAAACTTAAAGAATACTTGTTGGGTTTTTAACTCTTTGTATTAACCTTAAGGTGGTAAAATGAGGGAAGACCTTTTTATAGAAAAAGAGTTTTGGGGATACTCCATTACTCTTTTACTCGTTTCAGCCATTTCACTGTGACCATACTGGAGCACCGCCTTTAGTCGAACAAATCGATCCCAGGACTTATTCTTTGTAAGCCTAGTATTCTATGGTCTCCTTTGCCGAACCGCTAAGTTTCGGGGACGTGACCACACCAACGTCGGTTGTCCAGCGATGGTGGAGAGAGAAACACACACACACACACACACACACACATATATATATATATATATATATATACGACGGACTTCTTTCAGTTTCCATCTACCAAATCCACTCACAAGGCTTTGGTCGGCCCGAGGCTATGCAGTAGAAGATATTAGCCCAAGGTGTCACGCAGTGGGACTGAACCCGGAACTATATGGTTGATAAGCAAGCTTCTTACTACATAGCCACGCCTGCGTCTATACTGAAGGCAAATTTCATAAAGTTTAGCTTTAGTAGGTTTACAGAGCCCAAAAATTAGAATTTGATGGCTGGAAGAAGTTAGGTGGTTTGACTTATTTAAAGAGGAAAATGGTTGATATTCAATATGTTCTATTAGGGGAAGCTACTCACAGGATTGGGTATTTGCACATATACATCAAAGGCATGCAGTCTCGTGCATATATTGAGACACACAGACATGTTTATGGACACATAACACAAACGTACATACATACAGACACCTGTCGAAATATCCCAATGTAGCCCGCACATCTGTGCAGGTTGTTAATCAAGAATTGCGAAACCCTAATCTGTTATCTACGACAGGAGAGTTCACAATTACTTACAATAGACATACTTTATGTGTGGTCGCTCGTCATCCTAGAAATAGCAACCAAATTTCCTCATATATAAGACTGTCGTTGGATTATGTAATCATAGATATAAACATGTTTATGTGTACATACACAGACAAAACAGTAAGTATGCGTATACGTTTTTATAACAAGCACGTACACACATACACAGAGTTAGGCATTTATATATTTTAATAGATTTCCTTTAATAGTGAATATGTCTTACAGTTGTTCCTGTGCCTTGTTTATATATATACTGTGAATCATTACCTGTAATAATCTGTCGTGTGTCATTCATCATTAAATCACATGTACAGATGTACAAACTTCTATGAAAAGAAGAGAAAATACTGCTCTCACTATCGCCGTACACCTACGTCCGCAGTCTCTTTGGTTTTGATCTTGCAATTTTGATGATTCACCCTATCCCTTGCTCTCCCTCTCTTTCTCTGTATGAACTTGTATGCGTGTGTATAACACACACACACACACACACACACACACACACACACACACATACACATGTAGAGGGAAGAGGAGAAAGGGAGAGTGGGTAGGGGATAAATAGACTTAAGCATAAACAGACTGACATTCACAGAGAATGATAGACAAGATATATATCTGTATGTATGCACGATATGCCGACCTCTCTGGAGAAAGTTAAGATTTGGCAGCCATTAAAACACTTGAATGTTGTACACATAAGTATACATTAGCACACGCACGTATAAATACCAATATATATGTGTGTACATGTATATATATATATATATATATATATATATAT
>NC_068982.1:184506507-184507428 GCF_001194135.2 Octopus bimaculoides | reverse complement strand
ATATATATATATATATATATATATATATATATATGCAAACACACACACATTATATGAAACAATCATTAGAACATTTGTCTTTTGTATTTGGTTTTGACTACAATACGAATCATCGGGGGATATATCTCACATCCACTACTACTACCACTACCACAACTACTACTGCTGCTGCTGCTGCTACTACAACTACTACTGTTGTCGATATTACTGTCATTACTATTATTAGATACAATATTGTTATGGAAGACAGGTCTCTAAGGAATGTGTGTGCGTGTGTCTCTATACGTGTGCCTGTTTCCCCTTATATATACATGTATGTGTGTGTGCGTGTATGTATATTATATTTCAAATGATGATGTGAGCGTGTTTAGTCGCATGTTGTGTCAGTTTGTGTCTGTGATGAGAATGTACATACTATGGAGTATTTTGTTGTTTTTTTTTTATCTGATCATCATATGTGTGTGTGTGTGTACACTCACACACACATATGTGTGTGGACTTATGAATCTTAGCATAAACATGACTTTAATAATAATAATAATAATAATAATAATGATGATGATGATGATGATGATGATGATGATGATGATGATCTTAGAATACGATAAAGAAATGTGTTCTTGACTGCTGTTAATCAAAAAACATTAAGAGGTTTAAAAAATGAAAACCAAAATGACAAAAAAAAAGTTAATAAAAAGAAAAGAAAAAAGAAGAAAACAAACAAAATGTAAAAAACGAAAGGAATTATGAAATCAAAAGATTTCTCCTCAACAACAAGACGGAAAAAAATATTAAAAATCTCTCGTGATGTACAATCGCCATTTTTTTGTTATTTCTCTGTTGGCATATATATACACACACACACACACACTGTAACTAGTAAAAGAATGATATATATTATGTGTATATGTATCTCATGTA
>NC_068982.1:184505487-184506296 GCF_001194135.2 Octopus bimaculoides | reverse complement strand
ATATATATATATATATATATATATATATAATTATTTATGTATGTATTTGTATATCATTATTTTAAACAAACGGGAGAAAATGTACTCAACTCAAGTTGTAGAGTATATGTAATTTAATTGGCTGAATCCGTTATCCGTTACTCATAAATTTCCATGACTTTCTCTGTATATCGGTGTCTTGAATGAACATCCACGGCAGGATAAAAACAGTGACAGAATAGAATACATCTGTATTGTATTTGTTTCATTGTGGCTGTGCCAGGTGAAGAACCGTGTATGCGCAGAATCTAAAGAATAACAGCTCAAAATTTCAGCCAGTGAAATATACAACGGTGGTTGAATGGGGAGTGAACATGTGTAAGTATACATACATACATACGTACGTACGTACATACATACATACAAACAAACAAACAAACTGGAAGTTATTGGCAAAAATATTTTGAGCATCAGATTATAATTATTCGCTGCCACCACCGATACAGGAAAACTTGTGTTGTTTTCTTGAAGAATTATTTCAACAAAATATTTTCTCTATCGGTTTTTTTTTTCTTAAATCCTTTTTATTTTCGATTTTGCTGATAAATTTACTTTTCACTCTTCCTTATTTTTCTCCTTATTTATTTTGAAATACCCAAAATGATTGTTCCATTTGTATTGGGTAAATAGTTATAGCCATTTTTACCAACCACCTCATTCCTAACATCATCAACATCACTGTCATCTCTTCTCCTTTCTTTCTCTGTCTCTCATCTACCTTCTTCATTTATATATATATATATATATATATATATATATATATATATATA
>NC_068982.1:184502257-184505381 GCF_001194135.2 Octopus bimaculoides | reverse complement strand
GAAAACGAAGCGAAATCGTGATGGCACCTGTGCCCTGGCACGTGTAAAGACATTCGAGCGAGATCGTTGCCAGTGCCGTTGGACTGGCTCCTGTGCAGGTGGCACGTAAAAGACACCATTTCGAGCGTGGCCATTACCAGTACCGCCTGACTGGCCTTCGTGCCAGTGGCACGTAAAAGCACCCACTACACTCTCGGAGTGGTTGGCGTTAGGAAGGGCATCCAGCTGTAGAATCTCTGACAAATCAGATTGGAGCCTGGTGTAGCCACCTGGTTCACCAGTCCTCAGTCAAATCATTCAGCCCATGCTAGCATGGAAAGCGGACGTTAAACGATGATGATGATGATAATGATACCTAATTTACTTACATGTATGTTTGTGTGTGTGTATGCGTGCATATTGTTAATTGGTTGCAAAATTGCAAAAGAAAAACAGAAAAAAACATCCGTGTTATTTTTGTTCCGTCCTTGTTAAATCTCTTCACAGCCCAAACTGGCTTTGCCGTTCTACCTTTAACTACCAAAGCAGAATGAGCGACTATACTCCAGTGTGGCTGCAGGCCAGTAGCTGAAACCAATAGAAGACAGCAAAAACAGCAGCGTGTTACACCCAGTTTGTGACACTGGTGGTGTAATGATGATGATGATGATTATGATGGTGGTAATGGTGGAGTTTTTATTTTATTTCCCTCCCGAGGCGGGGGAGGGCCTTTTGTTTCTTGTGACCAATGAGGTGGTGGTCAGCTGTAAAAAAAAAAAAATAATTAATGAAACATTAAAAAAAATTAATGAAGCTGATTAATAAATGATTTATAATATATGTGTATGTATATATGTATGTATGTATATATGTATGTATATATATATGTGTGTATGTGTATGTGTATATATGTATATGTATGTATATATATGTGTATATATGTGTGTATATATAATATATACATAAGCATACACACACACACACACACACACACACACACACATATATATATATATATATATATATTGTTAAACATTGAACTAATTGACAATTTTCAACAATAATGGTAGTCTACCAATATTAAAAATGCGAGAAACCTTTTTAATCTGTGATGCTGACAAAAACCTACTCTACTAATCAACACACACTTCCACATATTACAATAAAAAAAGAACTACAACTGTATGTTTTCATTGTAAATATGTAAATGTCGCAGTTCAAACCTTAATTATTCTTCGTCTGTCTTCTTTATTTCATCCCGTTTGAAATGAGTGGATTGAGGGTAGATTGTTCTCCCCGCATTTCCATCTCATCTACAGTGGATCCATAATGTCTGATTTGCTTCTTTTTTTTTCAGCCAAGTTATGCTAGAATCGTTAGAGTGTCGAACAAAAATATTGCACTGTGGTGTGCAGTGCGGCCCTATAGATTCTGAGTTGAGCTCCCGCTGAGGAAATGGTCTCGGGATGTTGGTTTCATCGACTTGACACGTGACGTCTCTTCCAGATTTCTCAACCCTTCGAAACCGTGTGTGTGCTCTAGCGGATGCGATATCGTTTGCCCATATCTCTCGGAGACGCAAAAGCAGGTGACCGCTGGTTTTGTTTTTACGGCTGAAAATAATAATGTTTCTTATTTCTTTACTGCCCACAAGGGGCTACACACAGAGGGGACAAACAAGGACAGACAAATGGATTAAGTTGATTATGTCGACTCCAGTGCGTAACTGGTAGTTATTTAATCACCCCGAAAGGATGAAAGGCAAAGTCGACCTCGGCGGAATTTGAACTCAGAACGTAACGGCAGACGAAATACCGCTAAGCATTTTGCCTGGCGTGCTAACGTTTCTGCCGATTAGCAAACTATATCAGCACAAAACCATGTAGCTGCCGACTATTGCATCTTCCATAGTTATATAAAAGTCAAGTCAAATTGCGATCGCTAAACGTGTACTCGCGGGTTCAAAGGGCCATGGCAAGAGATTATATAGATTAGAAACCCGAACTTGGTGCTGCTTAGCTTTAACGCTCTGTAAAGGTATAACTCCCTCTGACCCCAGTATTTCTCTGTAAGAAAGAGCGAGCTTGGGAAATTATTAGCTTTGAAAGACATTGAGTCCAGAAGATATACAAGTACATTTAACTCGAAGGAACAGATCAAGTCTGTACTGCCCATTTCTTTTTTTCCTCAGAGAGCCTCTACCTGGAAATTCTTCTACCATCTTCTTTAAACCAAAAATTGTACATAAAGAACATCCAAAGTGAATACTTAACTGTATTAAATACACCTGTTCCTACGCTCCATTCAATGAGTGGGGTGATCTCATCGCCAATATTTCATATATAAATGGATGTGAAATAATGAAATATAGATACAAAGAAGTGTGGTGGGTAAAGAGAGAAATAGATGGATAAAATGTAAAACTCTGTGTTAACTTAACGTAGTATGCCAAGAGATTTTAATTCAAATTACCTCCATGCTAGAAGAAAAAATATTCGTCTTGAAAGAATGGGGGATAATTAGCACATCTAATCTAAAGTGGACTCTGCTCCTATCGCTAACAGTTTATAAAAGGGGAGTTTAAATTGTAAAAAGAAAAAAATTGTAGTAGAAAGGCTGTGATATTTGGAAAGCAGGGTGACAACTCTAGGTGTGTTCTGGTCTTATTAAACCTCATCACCGAAGTCATAATCTAACCGTTACAGCCAGTTAGTAAGTTGACTAGAGATAAATAAATGAACATAAGCAATTAGATATCAAAACATTTGTATTTGATTTACAAACACATCACGTTACAGCTTGGCAAGACTGCATAATAATTAGTTAGAGATCAAACAGGAATAATATGCATGTGTGAAGAGAAAGTAATTTCATAATGATGCCTCCAAGCTCTCTACGCATGTAGCCTGGCTCTTTCTTTTGAAGCTCTGATATATGTGGATAGTCGGAGGTCAATCAGTCCTTGCTGAAACTTGATACAAAACGTGATATCGATCGACTTCTCTTTTGAAACGTGTTATAAATAGATAAATATATAACTATATATACATACACACACATATACGTTATGTATATATGTGTGTGTGTATGTATGTATGTATATATATATATATATATATATATATATATATATATATATATATAT
>NC_068982.1:184499599-184502068 GCF_001194135.2 Octopus bimaculoides | reverse complement strand
AGGACGCATCGTTAAAACGGCTCGTCCCATGGATCGCAGATTAAATTTGTATACGCAAATTAAATCTAGCCATGGAGGAATGTAGTGGCGGACAAAAAACAAGACAGGAAAACAAACAGAAAAGGCTTTACGGCCAGACGAGAAAAATTATGTGTGTATGAACGCGATGAGGCACGAACTAGAGAGGGACAAAGTGGTGCGTGCGTTGCTTGGCGAAAGCCAAGGAAGGAAAGGATTATTGACCGGAAGCATGTGACCATGCCGGTAGAGAGAGCGGTAGAGGGAGAAACACACACACACACACACACATATATGTATGTATAGACATAGATAAAAAAAGAAGATAGAAACAGAGAAAGAGTAAATACTTCGCTTAGCACTACCTCGTTTAGTACCGGTTCGCTATTGCACAAATGTGTGATGATACGTTAAGCAACTGCTAGCAACATTCATGCATCCCACACGCACCCATATTAGTCACCCTTCATAAGAGGGAAAAAACTGGCAACAACACTAAGTGCTGATGAAAATTTATCCAAGTGTCGAAGAAAAGCTTTAAACTGAGTTATACAAACAATTAGAATTATCGTAAAAAATCCGGATTAAGAATAAGCTTCAGTCATGGCAATTCTGATATGACTTGTTCGAAGAATAAATGTTTGTGGTTGGGATAAGATATGTTTGCTTTTACAGGTGGACGACGAAACGCAGTGGAGCACATCATAAAGTCAACTTACCATAAAGGAAAAAAAACAAGGAGGATCTTCAGACTTTTGCATGAAGGAAGAAATAATAATTTTAAAAAAACAGTCATAATCAACAAAGTTTAATTAGATTCAAACCATGTTAATCAACGTCTTCCATGACCATTTCAAAACACATTTGACACGAATATTGGAGAGATTGTATTTCCTCTCTGATTAGAACTCTTCCGAGTGATGGCTGCAAAGTTTTATGATTGGTATATCTCGAGTTCGCCTCTCTCAGAAGTTTGATGTCTTGTGCCTGAATTCCTTACATCTCCAGAAATTACATTACTGATACTGATTCATCCTAATGCTCTTGAAGGCATTTTTTTCGTAATCAGCGAAGGCGATGCGAAGAGCTGGCTGATGCTTTTTCTGTCGATTTTGAAGCTGTGTTAGAGTAAATGTGTTCCATCTTGCTGTAGTTCTTCCGAGAACCTGCAATCGGTCTCAAAATAGATCATATGAAAACATACATGCGATCCGAAAACGTACCTCTAGGCCAAGTAGTGGTAGTAGGAAGTGATGGAATTGTGGTGAAGGAGTTTGTCTACTTAGGACAGACAGTAAATATATGCGAAGACATGGACGCTGAGATCTTGTGCAGAGCAAGAGCAGGATGGAAATCATTTGCCTCAATTAAATATGTATTCAAAGCAAAGCTAGACAAGATCCTGAATACCAGTCTCTTCAATAGTACCGTCGAACTTGCGCTTGTATACACAAGTGAGACACGGGCGACTGTGAAGAAAGGAAAAAGAACTGGCTACGACACAGAGTGGCATGGAAAGTTCCATACTTAGAACATTGTTGTAGGAGCATACTCAAAACGAGCTAACTGAGAACGGAGTGGCGTGAACGATGTGATCACAGAATACCGAAAGCACAAGTTTCGGTGGATCGCAAGGCTCACTGGTTTCAGGTGAACCCATACTGATCTAGTCATCCAGATGACATAAACAAAAAGTTAGGGCCTTCGTTCGTCACAACCAGAGGAAAACTGCCTGCTCTGTCTGATTAGAGAATGACAGAAAGGCCATCATTTCATGGACTCTGCTGTATCTATCCTTCAAGCGACAGCAGCTATTCGACATAAGTCAGCGTGCATAACGGTTTCTCTGCATGTATCTCGGACAATCCTGTCCAGCGGTACTTACGTACCTATTGGTTTTGTTCGCAAGCTGTTGTAACCTTCGGCAGCATTGCTGAGCCAAGATTTTCTGCAAGTTATCTATAGTACTCCCCAGTTCGAAAATCCTCCTGAACTGACCAACTAGTTTCACCGATGACATCATCACGCTTTTCTACCATCAAACAGCTATATATTGCCAACATCGAACTTCTGCCAACCGCGCCTGGAAACGTTCCTAGTCCCCTAGTGACCTCCTCTTGTCTTCTCTTGACTCAAGGCTGCAGCTCCGTCAAAGAGACAAACTGCATAAAGAATATACCTTACGAACGGGGCACCACACTCGCTCACCGTCCAAGAAGCTCTGCATGAGACGCAGCTTCAATACACGCCTGCGCCTTAACAGTCACGGCATCCTGAGCTGGCCTCGGATGGGCTTGGTCAGCAGATAGACTACCTAACTAGTGGAACGCTTTCCTTCCACAGGAAGCAGAAAAGTAGGTACCCCAATCCGGCAAGAAAGATGAGCAGCACACTTGGCTTAGAAAGGATGTTGCGAGATAGAGAAAAGGAGTGACTCACAAAGACACGAAG
>NC_068982.1:184493504-184499283 GCF_001194135.2 Octopus bimaculoides | reverse complement strand
AAAAAAAAATGAATTATATTAATAAATAATTGATACGACGATAAGTCAAAAAGAGAACCAAATGACACAAGAAAATAGAATAATGGAGCTTATGGTTAAAATAATAACCAAAATAAATTGCAGTGATTTATAAATAAAATAGATCGTTAAGTATAGGTTATTGATGAGGGATAGGAAATAGTTATTCATAGTAGAGGATAAAATAAGGGGCTGGAAATAACGTAAGAAATTGGGAGCAAGTAAAAAATGGTATAAATAAAATCCTACAATGAAATAATTTTATAGAAATGATACGATAATGGTAAAACAGTATTATGACGGAGATGTGAGAAAATTACATTTAACATATAGTAACTACTGAAGTACGTGAAATAAACTGAAGAAACGTGATGAAAGAGATTCCTACCTGGCTAAGATGTAGTCAACATTCGGAGAGTAGCGCATGCCATCAAAGTGACATTGGGGTACAAATATATGAAGCCCAATATACCCATCATGACTACACGTCTAATAAGAGTACACCAGGCACATGCATCACGACCATATGTGCACGACATAGTGATCTCATATCAAGATAAACAGCGCATGACCTTGCAGTTTGGGCCCAGTTAGAATTATCTTCAGGTCGAGTAGCCCATCCGCTCAAAAGGTCCTTGAATAAGGGTTGTTTGAAGATGTTGAACAAAACACCCGTGTTTCCAAAGGTGAATTATTTAAACCCCAAAGAAATCCTCTCAACACATAGTTATGAGGCTCCCCACTACTTCTGCTCCTAATCAGAGATGCACGTATCATCAGCCACCAAGGGACATGCTCAACTGGTTAAGGTCAAACAACTGACAAGCAAATCTGTGGTATTGAGCAGAATATTTGCTGTAGCCCATCTTTTGCACCAAGACAAAACGTACTTGATAACACTTCCAATCAGTTAAGATCAGAAGCCATGAGAGCCAGTGCCTGGTACTGCATCAAGGCATTCAACATTGACTATTATTTGGTTTGACTCAGGTTCGGTCTTATTCCTGGTAGGATTTATGTGGGTAGCGAGTTACTACCTGTAACCTTAGGTATCCACAAGTTTTAATTAATGTTTCAAGTGCTTAGAACCCTCCAGATAATCCTCGCTGTCCCTAAGAGAGAAACTTTCTGTAGGAGATCTACAGGGCATTCTATTCCACTCTCCTTCAGCCGTTTGTCTATATCTTTGCTTACTGTTCCCAACGCACCAGTTATTATCGGTACAACCTTTACAGTTCTCACACACGAAATTCTTCCTATTTCAAATGTTAATGGATTGTATTATTTTGTTTTTCGTCTTCTTTCTTTCGATCCTGGAATCAAACGGGCTTGATGGATCGATTAGTAAGCAAATTCGTTTTTCCTTATCTATAATTGTTATGTCCGGTCTATTATATTCTAACTTATTGTCCGTTTAAATAAGAAAGTCCCATAAAATCTTACATTTCTCCGACTCCAGGAATCTTTCGACTCGATGATTGCCCCATGTCTTTCCAGCTTCAAATCTCCATTTCTAACAAAGTTTCCAGTGTAAAACTTTTACAACCTGGGTCATGCCTCCATTTCTTGTACTCTTCTTGTGCCAACTTGGGGCATTCTTCTACGATGTGTGCCACTCTCTCGTTCCAAGTTCCACAGGCTCTACAATTTTTTTGACACATTTCCTCCATATATATTTTTTCTTAAGTTGTTTGTTTTTATCGCTTGATCTTGGGTTGCTACAATTAAACTCTCTGTTTCTTTAATAGAAGTCCTAAATTTATTTGAATTTAGTGTCCGGGTGATATAAAAGTTAAGAAGGAAGTTTTAAAACTGGGAAACTTCAGTTTATTCAATAATGGTATTTTTTTCGACATTGTCACTATATCTGTTTCACACTGTATATTGTTCTTGAAACAACATACAACAGTCTCTGCGCAAATAAAGTAGTTGAGAAGATCAGTCCTATTTTATTAAATTATTAACTTCGAGATTTAATAACTGTCATTGTGAAAGCTACATGAACTGGAAGCAGTAAACGCGTAATGGTGGATGGCAGAGTGATGTCAGGTCTCAGTTTAATTCTTGGCATAATGACATGTTTTCTATTCTGTAACAATGTCGCCTTCAGCCTTGCAATCATGTAAATAGGTTATCCGAATTCTTTATCCTCTGCCAAGCCTATTAACCTTGTTTAAAATTTCATAATAGCATTACAAAGACATCCCTTTTTTCAAGGTCAATGTACAGTGTTGGTGGTGGGGCTCCTTACCGAAGTTGCAACAACATTTTAGAAAATCCATTACATAATTGTAAAGGTCGTTTGTAGAATCATCTCAGGCATCAATATTCTTGTAAGTGATTGTTTCTTCTGCAAATATATTGATAATTTCCTCATCAGTGAATCGTATTGTTCAGTCTGTAAAAATTTAAGGATCCAATCAATTACCTCAAATTTGATTTATGATTTCGCATCCATTTCTCAACGCCATTTGGAAACTCAATCTTACTGTCAGAGATCAGAAACATCACTTGTCTCCCTGTCCTCTCTGTTCTGTAGTTGCATATTTATGATCAGTTTTAATTTCGTTGATATATTCCTTCAAAATGTAACATACTTATGTTCACGAGACCAGCTCTGCCAGTTTTCTTTAAGATAGGAACTATTCCTTGAAGGTGTCCTAGAAATACTACTTGATCCATCAGAACATAGTAATATAATGCTAATTTATTCGAACCCATTATGGCCGTCCTTCAACTTTGCAATAGCTATCCACAATGTATATTAGTGATAACCTAACTTCCAAATAAAACGTTTCAAAACCATTGTAATCAACACATTATTCTGTTAGCATAATAGTTTGTCTGAGTAAATTTTAGTTGTTTTTCACATCCGCAAGCGTCATGCCCCAATTTTTCTCACGTCTTGAAGACCAAAAGAACGAAGTACAATGGGTCATAAATCTGATTCAAATGGCTAATTTGATGGAAGAATTCATCATAAAACAATGGCATGATCCATTTTTATCTTTTCTTTAACTATTTTTTCCAGCTCCAGGTAGAAAAGTTACTATTTCAGAAACGGCAAGAACACAGTAACTTCTCGTAGGACATGAACCAATGACGGAATTGACCAAATTGAAATGCTGCTAGATGCGATGTTATATTATGGTGAGTAACTATTCAAAGTTGTCACTATTGCACATATAACAGAAACTATAAAAGTTCATTCAAATGTAACATAATTCACATTCGATGGACAATTTGAATGTCTGTAACATTGATATAAATTTAGGGAAAAGGATGCTGTTTGATCAGAGCCAGGAAATATTTCGCTTCACAGGAAGTGAAACATCAGCTTGAAATCTATGTGTAAACACAGTCTCTTTTTAACGTTGATCAGAGTTTGCCCCACTTGTGGTGCTTCATTTCATTCATCCTGTCTACGTCGATAAGATTTAATAGAAAGACATACTTCACTAAATTGACTCCGAGATTTACGTCTCACTTCATTAGATTGTTGCGCGAATGTGTGTGAGTGTGTGTGTATATATACATATGTATGCACATATGCGTGTGCATATTTTATGTGTGTATGTGTTTGTGTATGTGTGTGTGTACGTATATGCACACGACATATATATATATATATATATATATATATATATATACAAACCTAAAAAGTGTGAGTCAAACTTGTGCTTGGAAAAAAATGTTAGTCTACTGGAAAGTATTAAGCGATAACTTCAGTTTAATGTTTGACTGTGTTTATATATAATTAAGAAAATATATATTGATGATAGACTGAGAAACAGACAGAGAGTGTGTGAGGAAAAAGAGGCAAACATACAGAGAAATGTTTGCGGAACACCTTGTCGCAAAACCATCATTCAATTGCCTAATCGAATGTGAAGATTAGAAAAACTCTGAGAGGCGGCAGCAAGAATGATTAAACATGTACTTCCCGAAACAATATTCCTCTCTCTGCACAACAAATCTGTAAGGAACCGGGAAGCAAAGAGCCTTACACAAGAGTTTAGCACACAAGCTTATATTATGCAAAGTCAAGGTTACCCGTTCAATGAAAATTTATGAAAATGTCTTTCAAAACCATACATTGTGCAAACGACTTTTGTAAAGACAGATTTTCATTTATCCATTATTTAAGCATCACCAAATCACTTTTCACTGACCAGACGATCAACTACTTGTCAAATATCACACATCAGAGGTATACAAGTACATCTATGTGGCACACAATTTAAATGGTTACGTGGAAGTTTGTAATGTCGAAAAGCAATTGCTACATAGAGCTGGCATCTGTTAACTATTTTAAGACTGAACGAAGAATAAAAGCGATAATCCACAACTTCACAATTGCATGCTAGCAAAGAATCATAAAACTGTAGTTCGCACATCTATACGAAACTGTTAACTCTGATTAATTATACGTTAACCAGACTTTTTCAAAAAGAACACTCAAATACAGATCTGTCTGTCTGTCTGTCTGTCTCTCTCTCTCTCTCTCTCTCTTTATTACATATATATGTGTGTCTATGTGTATATATATGTATATATATATATACATACACATATATGTGTACATATATAAATATGTGTATATATATACATACACATATTTGTATACATATATACATGTATATATATATATATATATATATATATATATATATATATATATATATATATATATATATGTATACATACATATATGTGCGCGCGCGTGTGTGTAGAAATGGCAGTGTGGTAACTAGCTTGCTTACCAGCCACATGGTTCCGGGTTCAGTCCCACTGCGTGGTACCTTGGGCAATTGACTTCTACTATAGCCTCGGGCCGACCAAGGCCTTGTGATTGGATTTGGTAAACGGAAACTGAAAGAAGCCCGTCGTATATATATATATATATATATATATATATATATACATACATATATATAGGCGTAGGTGTGTGGTAAGCTTGCTTCCCAACCACATGGTTCTGCGTTCAGTCCCGTTGAGTGGCACCTTGGCCAAGTGTCTACTATCGCTTCGGGCCGACCAAAGCTTTGTGAGTGGATTTGGTAAACGGAAACTGAAAGAAGCCCTTTTGTATATATGAGTGTGTGTGTTTGCGTGTCTGTCTTTGTCCCCCCCACCATCGCTTGACAACGGATGTGACTGTGTTTACGTCCACGTAACTTAGCGTTTCGGCGAAAAGACCGCTAGAATAAGTACTAGCCTTACAAAGAATAAATTCTGCGGTCGATTTGTTCGACTAAAGGTGGTGATCCAGCATGGCCGCGGTCAGGTGACTAAAACAATAATAATAATAAATATAATATATATGCAATATATATATATATATAGGTACAGGACGTCACAAACTATAAACAACATGAAATACGAAAACAAACGAGTTAAATACGCAAACAACGAGAGAAAAAAATGGAAAACAGGACATGTAACACAAAGAACGACTCTTCATCAGTTGTCGGCTGTCTATCTACCTTCATTTCGGGCAATCAACGACAATATGAGTCTTCGAAGACAGTTTCTCCCATAACTTCCAAAATAAATTTTGGATTTTAAGGGTCAAAGTTAAGAACAAAAACAGGACAGTGGAGACATACGAGGAAACCTTGTTCTGGTCTAACGACCCTCCATATTTGTTTTCGTTGTATGTCTCCACTGTTCTGTTTTTGTTGCTAACTTTGACCCATAAAATCCAAAATTTATTTTGGAAGTTATGGGAGAAATTGTCTTCGAAGATTCATATTGTCAC
>NC_068982.1:184492284-184493077 GCF_001194135.2 Octopus bimaculoides | reverse complement strand
TATATATATATACATACATATATATAATATAATATAATATAATATAATATAATATAATATAATATAATATAATATAATATATATATACATATGCATATATACAGACGTATATGTACATACTTACATCTATACGTATATATATGTGCATATGTGGACGTCACGAAACGTGTACATCAAAAAATACGACGTACAAGTACTATTTTTTCGAACAACGAAAGACACAAATGGAAAACATGACAAGCAACATAAAGAACGACCCTTCATCAGTGGTTGGCTGTTCTTCTACTCTCGTATTTCGGGCATTTAACAACAATATACGCTTTCGATAAAGCAGTTGCTCTCGCAAAGCAAATTAAATAAAATTTGGGATTTTACGGAGGGTCAAAATTGGTAACACAATCAGGACAGTGAAAACAAACAGGAAGGGCTGCTAAGCCTAAACGAAGTTGTGGTGACAAAAGCATAAATCAAGGTTGGACTGGAGACAGACAAGAACACGTCTTCCCTGTTCCAGCTACAACGGAGAGAAAGAAAGAAACACAAGTTAGGAGAAGAAAGAAAGATGGCCGATGGTCACGTGGAAGTCACGTGAGCAAGGGAGGAGGAGTGAAGGAGAGAGAGTGACAGTAATAGGATAGAATAGTGGGAGAAGAGGAGGTAAAAGAATAAGAGAGAGAAAAAGAGAGAAAAACGAAAGAGTAAAAAGATCGTATAGATTGTGCATCAGAATTATTAAGATAAAACTTACTTGGAAGAGGATGCGTGGCGTTGAATCATATAATAATATAAATAC
>NC_068982.1:184483701-184492149 GCF_001194135.2 Octopus bimaculoides | reverse complement strand
TATATATATATATATATGCAAATATACTTACGTATATGTATGTGTGTGTGTGTGTGTGTGTGCATACATATATAATTGAACGCCACGTATCCATTTCCAAGTAAGTATATATGTGTGTATATATATATATATATGTGTGTGTATATCTGCATATATTATATGCATATATGTGTGTGTGTGTGTATGTATATATATATATGTGCGCGTGTGTATGTGTGTGTATATACGTGTGGCCTTTGTAGTTGCGTTGAATAAGTACATCAGTCCAGAGCCAAGGAGTGGCCTGTGAATATCTGACACAACCCCCAACCCAACTCCAAACCTCTTTTCAAAGCAGCAGCCTTGAATTTTAAGATGACCTTTCTTTCCACCATCACCCCTCGGGCCTAAAAGTAGACTCGGATGCGCCGGGTGTAAATATGTATAAGTGCGCGTGAGTGTGTGTGTGCGCACGTCTAATAAGCCCTTGTGTCTGTGTTTGTTCCCCACCACTACTTTACAACCGGTACTGGTGTGTTTATATCCCCGCAACTCAGGGTCTCGTTAAAATTGCGATCGATTGCCCGAACATGGTCGCAGTCAAATAACATAAAGACGTAAAAGATACACACACACACACACACACACACACACACACACACACACACACACACACACACACACACACACACACACACACACACACACACACACACTCACACACACACACACCTATATGTACATATTTATACTGGATGGAAGGTGTATCTTTCTACTAAAGAAGTAAACAGCGGTGAGAAAATCGGACCGGTGCTTTCAAATAAAATTACCATATTATTTGTTCCGGCCGAGTTTCACACATTCCCTCGTAATTCTCGACCTCCGAAACGCAGTGACCCAGTAATAGGTCTAACGACTTCCTTTGTTATTTTCCCTTTTTGTCAAAATAATTTGATTAATTTGATTAAAAGGCCTTCCTCACACCCTACTTACTTCCAGCACAACCACCACCATTCAAATATACAAAGGTTCACATACGTTCTAGACGTACATCAGTGATGTCCACCTCCACCCTGGAAACTCACGTTATAATCGGGTGGTTCATTCACTCGTATCTGATATATTCGCTTCTTACCTTAGAAGCTAAGCCGCCTGTACACAAGCCAAGAAACGAGTCTCTATCTGGTTGTTAGATCTGTTAAATTCCTCTCAAACCACAAATGAGACATATTCAGAACTATACTGCGGTAGTTACCATGAGAGAAACTTTCATATTGGCTTTTGGTGCAAAATGCACACTTGTTTACGTCACTAGCATGGAGATAAATCCTCGCCACCTGCAGCGCCAAGACCACCAGGTCTCGTGATTTCAACCTTACTTGTTCTTGGCAATGATGGACGCTTGACTCCTAGAGATAGCAGCGATTCATCTTCCTGCCAGCGATAAATATATAGAAAAACAGTGCCAAAGCAGGCACTAGTGTCGTTATTAGCTACTGAACTTGTTGGAAAAGCTTTCTGGAATAAATAAATAAATAAATAAATTAATTAATTAATTAATTAATACGTAAGTGGAAATTGAACCGCTGAGTGTGTTCACACTAATCCCTCGAATATCGCGTGTGTTACGTTCCAAAGACCCTCGCGATAGGTGAAAATGCCTGCAACTAACAAAATCAAAAGATATGGGATTAGGAGAGTCATAGACGGGTTAACTTCTTGATAACCTGGAACCACCAAGATAGACTTTCCATTCGTGAGAAATGGAGCGATTAAGCTAACATTTCCTAAAGTGAAGGAATAGGTCTGATTATCAGTCTGCTTAATTGTCAAAGAGAAAAGAAGACAAGGCTTAAATTATTGCAGCAGTCCCCCACCCCACTCATATTTGACCAAATCTCTGTCGTTTGTTAAGTGTAGCAGCGCCCTGAACCTACTAGCTGTTTCTGCTGGAATATGTGAGAACTTCACAGTTTATCTTGTACGATAGGCGAAGGTATAGCTGTGTTTATGGAAGATCAACAGTTGCCCATGCATATCAGCCTCCCCGCTTCATGCTGCCAATGTTATCCAAAGGAAAGGCAATGGGGCCGATACAGCTGGGCACCAGTGACGTCGCAACTCATTTCTACAGCTGAGTGAACGGGAGTAACATAAAATAAAGTGTGTTGGTCAAGAACACAACACAGCCCGGTCCAGGAATCGAACTCACTACCTCATGATTGTGAGCCCGACGGTCTAACTCCTGAGCCATAGCCTATAGTTAATTATATTATATATTTTGTAAAGAACTGCTATTTATAAAACACTACACCTACACGCTGTAACCTTCTCCTATCGTTAATACCATTACTACAAGTTGAGCTACTTTTCTCTTCCTCCGTTCATGTGTGGAGATACACTACATTATTTTGTGGTATAATCTCAGCACAAAAGATAAAATTAACACAACAACATTTAGTTAATTGCCATATGTTCTCATAACAACATATTGAATCAGCGTGAGCGAGCGAGTAAAGTTTCTTATTAATTTCTCACAAAATAACGAATAGGAAATAAAGACAGAAAAAAAATTGCGACGGAAAACGTGCCTCCAAAAACAAAAACAAAGTGCTATTGAACGTCAATCCCGAGTTCCGGCACATCAAAAATGGTCGCCTTTGATTGGCTAAAATTCCCCTGAAGTTTCCGTTTTTAAATAACGTCTTTATTTTAATTCCTCCAAAATGATTTTCGTAATTAAAATCAAAATCTAGATCTGTATGGAATTTTTTTTTAATCGCTAATGGTATGGAAAACTGAAAAGATCCTGTACCACCTATATTTGTCACTTTTTTTTTTTTTGTCACTGTTGTATCTAGTCCGTTATGTTTGCCACAAGGACACTGAAAGAACAGTAATGCTGCAGCAGAAAGCAAAGACGCAACAGTGGTAGCTAAGAAGAAGAAATAGTCAGGATGTGTGTGTAAAATCTGAGTTCGTTTAAGTGTAGAACGATTGACATTTTCGACTCGCGCGCGCGCGCGCGCACCTATACAGAACACCACACGCGACTGACGTATGTACATTCAACATCATTCATGTACAAACACATGAATGTGCGTACAACATTACACACACGCACACATACTCAAATGACATCCTATGTATACATGCAGACGCACGCAGACAATAAATAAACAGAAACGTTCACCCAACACACCTAATACATACACACGTACACACACACACTCATACACACACATATGTATACATGCAGAGAAAGAGAGAGAGAGAGGGAGAGAGAGGGAGAGAGAGAGAGAGAGAGAGAGAGAGAGAGAGAGAGAGAGAGAGAGAGAGAGAGAGAGAGAGAGAGAGAGAGAGAGAGAATTAATTGGAAATAACAACATATGGAAATGTGTGAATGCGTGTGAGACGGAGTTAGATATTAGCTGTAAATTAGCTATCCAACAGAAGCGAATTTGCCTTTAATTGTGAAGTGGGGAAATAGGACATATTTGTATACGACTTTGGAAAGGTGGTTTGCATTGTTCCTTTTAAGGCCAAGCCAATTCGGCGCTCTTAATTGCTGTTGACCTTTCATCATTAGACAGAACAAACTGTCAGAACGGTGAGTCGTATTTCCAATGAACTTGAATCATTAAACACATCCTTTCAGATTTGCCGACTGACTTCAAAGGCGAAGTGCCAATCTCAGGACCCACCTCTCCCACTGAGGTCGCAACCTTGTGACAAAATGAGAAAAATTTTCGCACCGCCACAACCTAATCTTTCCAGAATCGTTTCATATCAAGCAATTCGAAGTCACGAGCTTGATCCTCGCATGTATCCTGTCATTCTCTCTCGTTAATATGTCATCAGTTTGCTATTATTTGCTGGTTTGAAAAGGAGAAAGAAAATCAATTCCATTTGTGTTGTAGCCACAGTTATGGTGTACCTAGCAGTTATTTCACAGACTATTCCACTCTCTTGGTCATCTAATTACTCCTGTCTCTTCTCACACTAAGCAATCACCAATTATTTCTGCTTTTACTTCTTCAAACTATTAATGATCTCAATCGAGAATAAAAAATATAATTGCTATTACCTACTTCTACTTCATTTGCATTTATTGTCCAACACTCCACCACAACTCACCGTCACCCTCCTCTTTCCGGACTCCCACCCATCCTGTTTATGTTTTCATTCCAGTTTGTTTGCTCGCAATGGACTTCCTTGATATTATTTTGATGACGAAGATCGTGGGTTAGGTAGCAGCCTCTTGGCAAATCAACACAGCATTCCAGATATGACCACTGGTCATAACTATTGTATCAACTCTTGTTAAAGTCTTCGAAAAAGGCAGGATTATGAAAACTTTCCACTTATCATGAAAGATGAAGCAAACTAATATGTGAGAAAAGAAAAACAAATAAGATTCATCGTATCTTAATAGATAAATTTTACAGATGCATTCCCTTATTTTAGCTGTTGAGATAAAGGTTGGGCGTCCAAGATCCGTCATTTGTTTAATGATTAATTCGCCAACGTACTACAGTCGCAACAACACAATCTTCTGTTACTTCTAACACTATCTCAACAGTATTTCAAAACATCAGAACCAGTAAGCCGTGTACCATGTCCAGCTAAGTTCATTCAGTGTACCCACCACCTCTCTCTTTGTCCCCATGCTCTGTATCACCAACCCTACTTGGTATTCCCGCTTCTCCACTCGCCATCCTTACTCTGTGTCATCTATGCAGTACACAAAAAATACTTTCTTCATTTATTACTTTTTATAACTGTTTCAATCCTGCGGAACATTTATGCTTGCAGACACCAATGTACTGTAGTTCAGGCTGAACATCCACTAAATTGAATTCAACTGTCTTCAAAGCTTATAAAAACTGACTCTTTCCATGTCCCGGATACAAAAGCAATCCTCGATGCAACAGGAAAACAAGTGCAACCGTATAATTCAGAAACGTGTTGCATATCTAAAACAATAAAAATTACAAACGAATGAGAGAATATGTAAGTAATTATGCGACTTACAAGAAATAACTACCAAATCTCTCTCAAATTCCGCCCTGCCAGTCTTAAAAGATAAAGGACCATTTGATAGTGTGGTCTTTGATCTATTATGCTGCAATAAAAAAAATGGGATACAAAACATTAAATTACATTTGATCAAAGTCTGCTGGAGCAGGATTTACTTGGGCTTAAACAACAATAATATATATTTGAGAAAAATCTCTAAATTTGAGTCAATTTGCTTCAGAACTAAACAAAGTCTGGTTTGATATTTCATGTGAAGAGTAAATTTGAGAATATATTTGTGTCTTTGAGAAAGTCTTCCACTACTGTATACAGCATGGTGATGAATTAGGTTAATTAATCATAGTAATAAAAATCATTCTTAGTCGCAAACCTAGTTGTGAAAGCAAACGATACGAGAGAACACAAGATATTCATATACAAATGTGTGGTGTGGGAATGGGAGTATCTGTGTGTGTGTGTGTGTGTGTGTGTGAGAGAGAGAGAGAGGGGGGAACTTCTTGCCGATTTCGACGATTGTGGATTCCACTGTAGACACAAGTACCTAGTACTTACGTCTAAAGTGAAAATAAAACCAGGATTTTAGTTCACATATAAAGCTCCAGTCCTCACAAATCGCAATTCAAACTGAGCAAACTTGTAACTAAGTGGATTAGTATTTCCATTTCTTTTTTTCTTGTTCTGTATCAGCCGATCTAATACTGAGGACTCAACCTTTTAATATATTGTGATGCAATTTTCCCTATAATTTTCTCTCCTGCGCCATTCTTTCTTTCGAAGGAAGCGATAATTCGAAGAGCTAATTTCGACCTCAGTTTATTCTTGCACCTCAACAGAAATCTTCCAATAATTCGTGCATCACCAAATAGTTATCTGTATAAGAGAACCTTGGGTAGGCGTTCTTTACTCATTTAAGTTACATAACCGGTATGTTTAAGTTAAGACTAAACAGGAAAATCTTCAATATCTGAACTGTCCCATTTCTTGAAAAACAAATTTACATTAAGGGCGTATACCCAATGACGTTACAAAGCAACGTTTCTAGAAGGTACCTAATTGTTCCAAAATGGCCCTACAAGGAGATCAGATCTCAGATCTGTACAGCCAGTTAGAAATTTTGTTTAGAGAATAGGATCTCCCTAGTACCAGACGCAGTACTACAATTTACCAAAGGGAGCTGTTGCTTTGCATAACCTATTATCGATCTTATTATCAAAGCCTTATGAGTGAATTTGGTTGATGGAAACTGGAAGAAGCCCGTTGTATGTGTGTGTGTGTTTTACATCTGTGTTTGTTCTCCACCACCGATCGACAACCGGTGTTAGTGTGTTTACGTAACAGCAACTTAGCGGTTCGGCAAAAGAGACTGATAGAATAAGTACCAGGCTTTACAAAAGAATAGTAAGTCCTAGGGTCGATTCGTTCGACTAAAATTCCTCAAGGTGGTACTCCAGCATAGCCGCAGTCTAATGACTGAAACAAGAAAAAAAGATAAAGCAAAAGAATGTAGGCTGGGTGAGGTTTACTCCTATACGCGTTTGCATGCATTCGTGTATGAATGAGAAAGATTCTTCACATGACATATACCATTATTGATGTATTATAAGACCACCTGATAAAGCGGCCAAGACACAATATCCGCCTCGACACCCGCCATCATTACTCTGCATCACCCAGCAAACCAGCAATACGCACCCTGCTCATTTATCTCTCCCTATAACTGTTTCAACCCGCTGGAATACTGTCGTTACAGACATAAAAGTATACCTCGGTTTATGTTGAACATGGACCGAGTATGAAATCACCAGTCTGCAAAAATCGTAAGTAATGAGCCTTGCAATAGCGGAGAACAGAACATCGGTGTGGCAGGTAAGAAAGAGTGAAGGGTTCGGAGATGACTGAGCCACCAAGAAAAAGAAAACACCTGCGCGCGCATCCACAGCCACATACGCTCACATGCACGCACACATACATACACACACATACACACACACACGCCCACACTCACATACACCCATACGCACGCACACATACATGCTCACACACACACACACACTCACACTCGCCGCCCGCACTCGCATACACGATCACGTTAACACACATACACACGCACATTTATAAATTCAGATAGAAAAACAACAAAAAAAAAAACAACAAACGAATAAATGAAGCTAATTTAGATGGAAATCCGTAAGCAATCCACTTCGAAGTGGATCATGTGAATATATTAGAATTTCAAACATACACATATAGAGATACATAGACACTTACAGGCAGAGAAACACTCTTCCACACAGACAGACACACTAATATATATGCACACACACACACACACACACACACACATTTACACGTATACAGAATCAAGTGAAACGGTGGGGATTTAAAAACAAAATTCAAATCAAGCATCCTTTTCATCCCTTTCAAATACCGCACCAGCCAAGTGAAGTGGTATGTCGAGCCAGACAAAAGAAAATCGACAGTAGACCTTCTAACCTCTTGGTGGTAATAAGGAGTAATTAATTGTGTGTTGAGAGAACTAATAAAGCTTGATCAAAAGAGACGAGATGGAAGGTATTACTAGCACTTAACATTTTTGATCGAGTCAATTCACTTTTGTCATTCAAACATCGTTGGAAATATTTTCATTGAAGCTCTACTAAACCAATTAAAAATATTTTCATTGAAGCTCTACTAAGCCAATTAAAAATATTTTCATTGAAGCTCTACTAAGCCAATTAAAAATATAACAAAACGAAACAAACGTATGATGATTCATTGTCTAATTCAGTGAAAACGCGTATTGTTATTGTGGTTGTTGTTGTTGTTTAACCCCAGGTCAGCCATGGTTCAACAGAGCTGTTACCCATATTTATCCATATGCTGTGGTCGTTATTGTTTGCTGTAGGTTAGACACGATTCAGTATAGCTGCAATTTTGTCCCCTTGTTGTTGCTCAACCCCCAGATCAGCCGTGCTTCAACAAAGCTACAATTTATATCTTGTTGTTGTTTGACCCAAGATCGACCATGATTCAACAGAGTTAACATCAACACGTTCAAGATTTAGTCCACTGTAGTGGACTATAACATCCCTGGCTAAATATGTGATCTATCTATCTTACTATGGTAGATTGTGATTTGAGTGATACTTAGCTGCTTTTTCCTGCAGATCGAGTCACCCCGTCGTAGTTCCGTCTATAATACACGCGTATTTGCGCGCGGTCATGCGTGTGAGAGCATGCGCGCGTGTGCGTATGGTATATTCATTTATTTGTCCTCCAATATTATATTATCTCTCTATAACCTCACCAGCACTTATACATACATATATGCATACATACACGCACATATATATGTGGGTATGTGAATGCATACATATGTGTGTATATATATATATATATATATATATATATATATATATATATATATAT
>NC_068982.1:184480553-184483145 GCF_001194135.2 Octopus bimaculoides | reverse complement strand
TGTGTGTGTGTGTGTGTGTGTGTGTGTGTGTGTGTGTGTGTGTAGACATATATAAATAAGGATTGTGGGTGTGGATGGCTAGGGAGGGTGTACACACAAATTCTATAAAGCATGAAGTCTTTCTATTCATTAAAATTATGACTATAACTAATATGATTTAATGTGTTGGCATAGCAGTTAAAATTTCATGCAGACATTGAAAAGATTCACAAATCAGACATTATTATCTGGGACAAGACAACGCCCAGAAATACTTTTAATAGTTTGAACAACGCTATGTCTTCAAGATAATGCGTTACAGTGGAAAACAAATTTCATGAGCGCTTGTTCTTCATGAAAGGATTTAAGTTCAACACTACAAGCTAACAGACCATTTATCAATTATAATTATTCGTCATTGTTTAGAGTGAAGCGCTGTACATTCTCATATCAAGTGTTTGTATTTATTACGGCATCTAAATTTAAGTCGGTTAAATACAACATCGAAGTGTACTTTCCACTTGGTAACTAGGTTCTTTGCTTACAGTTATACAGTCTACCCTCATATATTACTTACGTTATATCGAAGTGGACTGACCATGTAGCAGTGACCTGTACTTCGATATAGGATCAATTAGATGGTCTGGCAATGCTGTGGTAACCTATACTTCTAGATCAGGTATGAGCAGCCTTTTTAGAGAAGCGGGTCGCATGTGAAACGTCTCATCATAAGGCGGGTGCACTACTAAGAACAAATTCAAGATAAATTTTCGCTGGCGTGTCATTCAGAAAGTCTCGCGAACCGTAATTTGCCATTGACTACGCTAGAATGTATCAGTTATATGGCCTAGTCATATATCGGAGACCTGTATTTCAAGATATTCTTAGGTTGATTAATTACATAGTGGTAATCCGTGTCTTTAAATTGCATCAACTCTGTAGATCTGCCATTTAGTGGTTGCCTGTACTTTAAGATACTATCGTTTAGATCAGGTGTCGACAAACAGGGGTAACTTACCCTAAGTGGGGAAAAATGAAATTCTTGGGGGTAATGAGGATTCATTAGACAAAAGTAAGATTATGTTCCTTGTTACGACAGAAATTTCTTCTTTTGGCATGAGGAAGCAGTCAAAAAGTTGATGCCTTTTGCAACAACCAACCATTGCGAACAAGGATTTTCCGCTCTAATGAACATAAAAACAAAGCATAGTAATCGATTGGACTCCGAAAACAGTATCGAAATTGCTCTAGCATCAAAATGCTCCAATTTTGATATAACTGTAACAAAAATGAAACATCATTTCTCCAAAACTGAAGTGAAATAGTTTCAAGAAAAATCCTTTTGTTTCATAATGGGGATATTAATTTAATTTATCGCATTTGTTATATTGTTGTATTCTTCATATAAACAGATTCAATAAACCTTTTGAATTCAAAGAATCAATGATTTTCTTCCTTTCAAATCAAGGGCGTAACGTTGGTATAAATAAATATATTTTGGGGTAATTGATTAAAAAAGTTTCCATGTAGAGGTGGCCTATATCTCAAGTTAGTTGCAGTTAGGATTACTCATACGGTGATACGTATCCCCATATAGTATCAGTTATGTGAACTGCCCGTACAATGGTAACCACGTGGTATCAGCTAGGTAGGCTGGCCATATAACAGCGATCTGTATTCCACATAGTGTATATTTTGCTACCTGGTGAGCTGGCATGTAGTGGTGACATGTACCTTCCAATATTATCAGCTATAAGTGGACTGTGAAGGCACGTGAACAAGATCGTGGGTTCGATTTTCTGACTGGATGGCGTGTTGTGTTCTTCAGCAAAACACTTCATTTCACAATGTTCCAGGCCCCCTTTCGAGCAAGGGGAATGTTGACCTGCTCGCCCAGCGAGCGGGGTGGCGTCATTTGAAAGCTAAAACAATGCAAAAGCGCATTGTGACCAGCGATATGTAACAATATCTGATAATCTGGTCGATCACGTGATCATGTGATAAGTGGACTAATTATATAACAATTAAATATAATTCCTTACAGTACCTATATAAAAATTTACTGTCTTACTATATAAGAATTTACTGTCTTCTCCCGTTAAATAGAATTGGCACAGTTATACAATATGACCTTGACAAAATGTCCTGTTCTTTGCGACTAAGAATATAAAGAACATCATATGTATGACTACCTATGAAGTACACGGTAGAATATATCATGATCATGATTACGAAGGGGTGCTGAAAAGTTCCTGGCTTTAAGGGTATCGCGAAAGGCCTAGTTAGAGGCCCAACCTTCTGAGTTTTTTTACAGGGCTTAGAAAAACTGAAGGACCGCTGCAATAAGTGTGAGAACCTGAAAGGGGAATATGTTCGATAAAATCATAATCAACTGATTCCTCGTGTATTTTCTTTTACCCAATGCTACGAACTTTTCAGCACCTTGTCGTATATATACACAGAGGCAAAAAGATGTAAGGAAATACATACACATATATAGACGCACACACGCGCATGCATATAGATATCAATAAATAAATATATACACACAAACACACACACATATATATATATATATATATATATATATATATATATATATATATATATATA